>NW_026624587.1:5569-8499 GCF_030028575.1 Malurus melanocephalus
CAAACCCCAATTAACCCATACAAACCCCAATTAACAGCAGCCCGGTGTCTGCAGCCAGATAAAAGCGAGCCATTATCAGTTTGTCTGTCAGCAGAAAAGGACAGCTCTCTGTCAGTGTTGTCCTTATCGACACAGCYCTGTAATTACATTTTTCTCTTTGAATTTCCATCCTCACACGCTCGTGTATCCATTTCTATATAAATTTTTGTGCACGGCCTGAAGAACTTGAGCTGTGTTTCTAATTCCTCCCAAAGCCCATCTGCTGAAATCCACTCTGGAGGGGGAAAAGCAGAGCTTTCCATTGCAGGATGTATTGAAAGCTCAGTTAATTCCTGCCAAGAGCTGGCCAGAGACAAAAATGAGGGTCATTGTTCATGGTCTGGATCATTGTTCCTGCTCTGTAATTAATTAACAGAAGAGTCTAAAGCCAGAGCTGAGAGGTGCCACTTCAAAAAATCTATTTTTGTGTTGTGAGTTCCATCCTTTTTATTTATTATCTCCACCACAAAGGTTTGATTCATGCTCCTGATTTTTTTTTTTTTTTATGGCCGTGACTTTCATTGTTGCTAAATAGTCTTAATCTTCCTGGCTGTAATTGGGCCTCGTGGTTGCTCAGTGTTTGGAGCAGGTTATAATTAGTACAGATTAACTCTGAGGTGAAGGGGATTATTTGTTACCTCTCCCCTCATTTTGTAATCCCCAGTAAATAAATAACACAAACGAGCTCAGTGCTCCCAACCACGCTGCCCACATTTATTTCGCTGAGTGGCTGCTGCTGAGCTTTAATTAGAATTTGCAAATCAAACATCTAAAAAATATAAAAAAAAAAATGCCAAGCAAAGTTATTTGTGGGGTGCTCTGGGTTGTCTCTGCTGTGATCAAGTGATTTTWAAATTTGGGCATTAATGAAAAATTACTCATTTATTATTTCTTGTTCTCCACAAGGGTTTGTTCCAGGAATTGCTGGGGTTCCCATCAGATCATCCCATGGGGTTGATAGGGCAGGGGTTGGAGGGTTTGTGGGGTTGGAGGGGAGAGCAGCTTCTCCCATGGCCCAGAGCAAACTGCTCTGCTCTGATCTCTTCCTTCAGTCCAGGCTGAGGAAGATTTTCCAGCGAATTAACAGAAAATGGACATTATGGAGTCAGCAGATCATGAAATTATTGGGTTGGAGGGACCCCAAATCCCACCCAGTGCCATGACAGGGACACCTCCACTGTCCCCACCCCAATGTCCAGCCTGGGACAGAACTGAATTCCTACTGAATTCACAGTAGAATTCCTGTTAAAACCAGCAATGATTTAATTTACTGAATTCCCACAGCGATTTTGGAGCCTTTGGCATTCAGACAGGAATCTGCAGCCCATCCYTAGAGACAGCACAGAAATATTTCTCAGGCAGCGTGGTGGGCACGGTGCTGCTGCTGTGTCCTGTGGGATTCGGGTGAGAGCTGCCAGAGGTGAAAACATTTCAGAATTCAGGATTTGTCCCTGTGTGTGACTGAAATCAAGGCTCTGAGTGCCCAGAGGAGCCAAATCTGGGGTGTTGTGGCCATGGAGGTGTCTCTGGGATTCCTGGAAGCACCACGAGATGGGCTGACGGCAGGAGGAGAAATGAGAAAGGAGAAAAACTCTGCTGGGAGTTACTGCAGAGAATCCTTCAGGCTGCCAGCACACCGAGATGATTTTGAATGTCTTTCACTGCATTTGGAAGGGAAAGGAGGAGGGAGGATCAGGTGAAACAATAACAAGGTTTAAACCAATCGTGTCGTGAATGAAAAATGAGGAATTTTGCTGACTGGAAATGGTCACTTTATTGCTGTCTCTTCCGTTTGGATGAAGGCAATTCCGAGGATTTTATAAAATACTTGTTGTTTTTAAAACCCTCTGTGGGGAGCGACAGCCAGGAAATACCTGAGCAGCAAAGACAAGGGAAGAGAAGTCAATTGGAGGRATTTGTGTTCCCATTTATCTCGTTCCAATCAAATAATGGCTTCTTTCCTTTCAGCAGACAAGTGTGTTAGCTCTTGTCCAGGGGATGACAACGATGATCTGAGCATCAAAACCAAGAGGAATAAGTAAGTCCTGAAAGTTTCCTTGTCTCTGTCCCGTGGTGGGCAGGGTTGGTATAAAGAAGGGCAAATTAAATACAATTTTTTTTTTCTGCTGGGTAATGATGGGAGCCATTTATGATGTCCCCATCAGAGCCAGGGCTCCCTGCACCCTCTTCCCCATGGACATCACCCGTTTTTGTCTGGGTAATCCCCTCCAGGGATTATTTCCCAGGCAGTGCATTAAAGATTTTTCCCCACCCTCAGCTTTGCAGGCTCAGGGCCAGCCCAAGTCCTGCTCTCACTGACCTTTATTGCTTCTTGTGCTTCCCATTCCCCTGAAATCACAAAGAAAAGGTGATTTTGGGGTGTGCAGAGCTCCCAGCTCCATTGCACGAGTCCTTCCAGGGGGCAGGCACGGGGTTTGGATCACTCCAGATGTGCTGAATTGAATTATTTACTGCCATTTTTGGCATGGAGAAAAGGACTCCTGCAAAGTGTCCCAGCTCAGCAGGGTCTGTGTAAAGCTGTCACTGGGGTGTACTGGAATTGTGGGCTCAGAGTCTCCGTGGTGGCCCCAAGGGACCCCTCCTTCCCTCCCAGCCCCAGGCTGGGTACCGGGCTCCAGTTTGGGGGAATTGCCCATCTGGGAACACCTGCACCAAAAAAACTGTTGAACAGCCAGTTTTTAATAATGACAGACAGGGTTAAGGGGATAAAAAGGGTTTCACCTCGGGATTTGGGATTTCAGGTGCACAACTTGATGGCAGAATGCACACCCGTGTACAAAACGGATACAAGTTTTATAGGTTTCAGGAATTAGCATATCTATCTAGGATTCCCAATAAGATACAAGTTTTATAGGTTTCAGGAATTAGCA
>NW_026624587.1:10034-12323 GCF_030028575.1 Malurus melanocephalus
GCACTGCTGGAGAGGGGGATAAGGAGCGGGGTGCTCCCAGGACACTGTGCACCGTGGGAGGTGTGCCGGAGACCCCAAGTGTGGGGTCAGTGATGGGGTTTCTGTCCGTGCAATCCCAAATATGGGGTCACTGATGGGGTTTCTGTCCCTGTGTCCCCCAAGTGTGGGGTCAGTGATGGGGTTTCTGTCTCTCCACCCCCCAAGGGTGGGTCAGTGATGGGGTTTCTGTCCCTGCAATTCCAAATATGGGGTCACTGATGGGGTTTCTGTCTCTCTAGCCCCCAAATGTGGGGTCACTGATGGGGTTTCTGTCTCTCCACCCCCCAGTTGTGGGGTCAGTGATGGGGTTTCTGTCTCTCCACCCACTGTGTTCGTGGCACTCTCAGGGGCTCTTCCCCTGCTGCCCCCTGGGAGCTGAGAGCCCTTTCCAGACAATTCCAGGGACACAGCCCAAGATTTGCAGGGGCAGAGCTCTCCCAGCACAGTCTGGCTCAGKGGGATATGGGGCTGTGRGYRCTCCCCATCCCAGRRCACCCWCAGGAACCCCRGAGAGCAAAGGGCATRTCCTGGTCAGTGCCCCACACACCASGAGATKTCCTGGAGAGCTCMTGAGGGKCCACRGCSACAAATTCTGAGGATTCCAGCARTGGGGAGCCAATTTCTCTTATTTGCCATCCAAAACCATGGAATCCTGGAATAGTTTGGGTTGGAAGGGACCCCAAAAATCATCCAAACTCACTCTGCCATRGCAGGGACMCCTCCCACTGTCCCAGGCTGCTCCCAGCCCCAATGTCCAGCCTGGCCTTGGGCACTCAAAGGGATCCAGGGGCAGCCACAGCTTCTCTGGGCACCCTGTGCCAGGGCTGCCCACCCTACAGGGAACAATTCCTGCCCAAWATCCCATCCATCCCTGCCCTCTGGCAGCATAAAACCATTTACCCTCATCCCAACCCTGGGCAGGGATGTTCTGGAGATGGTTCCACTGAGGCTGAGCTGCAGGAGCAGGGAATGCTCTGAGTTTGGGCTCAGTGGGGTCAGGGAGGGSTAAAAGGAGCCGTGGGTGCAGATTTTCTGCCTCCCCCACTCTTTGCCATGTGGGTTCCATAAAGGGAACGCCATTCCTGTGAGGAAATAAAGCCCAAGGTGGCTGTTGTCAGGCAGTAAAGCCTATAAAATTTATCCCAGCAATCAGCAGGCTTTAAAGGAGGATAATTAGAGCTTCAGCAGCTCACCAGTGAATTATCTGCACGCCAGAGCTGCTTTATTAATACATCTTGTTATTTATGCCTGAGAAATGCAGAGGGGCTGTAAATGGGGGCTCTGCTGGCAGATTTGAACTCGGGGGGCAATAAGTCAATATTTGGAAGGATTAGAGGTGCTCAAGAACGGGATTCTCTGCTGTTTCTATGTAAGATTTGCTCCTAAAATGAAGACATTTGGGATATTTAGYGTTGGGCTTTGCTATTGTTTGAATATTGGGAGGGAAGAGGTCACTTTGCTTTTGCCCCGAGCGTTTTTGGGCTGTCCAGCTCAGCCCCAGCTGCTTGGCATGGCTGAGGCACAGGGAGACAATTAATACCCAATTAATCTGATTATTTAATGACCATCCCCTGCCCCTTCTCATGGTGGTGTTTCTCAAGGAGCTCCTGGATGGAATCACAAAGAGCTCGGAGCAGATGGAGTTTGCCAGTGGAGCTCTGCAGCTTCCTACAGAAATTATGTCAACAGAAGAACATTTATTGTAACATTTTAAAAATAGACGGGGTTTTGGGGGAGCTCCAAGACGCAGGCATTCTTTATTCTGAAGTCTGGGGCAAGTTTTTCCATACCAGAATACAATCTGGATATTCTTCTGGAAGTTTTGAAGTTTCCACTAAATTCTGAGAGGAAGAGGAGAATTTAAGGCTCTTCTGGACTCTGTCATTCCCCACCATCACGAAATCCATGATCTAAACCAGCATTTCCAGGAAAACCTCCCTGCTGGGCTGCTCTCCAGGCTTTGGGGAGGATTTGGGGTTTTTGTTCTCGAGGTTTCCCTCAGCTCTGGGGATGTGTTTGGTGTGGAACTGCAGGGAAATTGGAAATGCCAGGTTACCTGGGGCACTGGCTGCCAAATGAGCAGAGTGATAATTGCTGAKCACAAAATCATCAGCTGCAATGATTGCAGAATGAATTAGTCTGAGCTTAATTAGCTTTGAGCTCAGAGTGGGCTTTGTGCTGGGAACAAAGGGAGGGTCAAAGGCTGCAGGAAAAGAGAATTCCTGGGGCTGGAACCCCCAGAGATCGGGA
>NW_026624587.1:14359-17927 GCF_030028575.1 Malurus melanocephalus
ATCCAGCCCCAGGATGGCCCCACAGGGATGGGGATCCAGCCCCAGGATGGCCCCACAGGGATGGGGAATCCAGACCCAGGATGACCCCACAGGGATGGTGGATCCAGCCCCCTCTCTGCACAAACACTTCCCACATTCATGGGGTCCCATGGCAGCTCTTTGGGAGGATAAAGGATTTCATAAAATCCCAATTTCCTGTGCAGACTCACAGGTTTGGCTCTGCCCATCGGGAGTGGTGTTCCCAGGCACCAGGTGGGGTTTTGGGGGCTCTGCCAGAATTGGATTCCACCATCCCTGTGGGGCCATTCCCACTCGGGATATCCTGGGATTCCCGGTGCTGTCTCCTTGGAAAGAAAAATGCTACAAAAGAGGTTTGATCCCAGGRACAAGGATCAACAACTCCTGAGCCTGGGAAACCTGGCTGTAGGGTGGGAAATGGCCAGGGGGACAGTTCCACCCTGAATTATTGCAGTGTTGCATTAAATGACTGAAATATTGTATTGAATTATTGCAGTATTGCATTAAATTATTGCAATATTGCATTAAATTATTGCAGTATTGTATTGGACCCACAATATTGCATTAAATTATTGTGATATTGCATTGAATGATTGAAATATTGCATTGAATGATTGCAGTATTTTATTGAATGATTGCAGTACTGTATTGAATGATTGAAATATTGCATTGAATTATTGCAGTATTGCATTAGGTGATTGCAGTATTGCATTAAATGATTGAAATATTGTATTAAATTATTGCAATATTGCATTGAACGATTGCAATATGGTATTGGATTATTGCAACATTGTATTGGATGATTGCAGTATTGCATTGAATGATTGCAGTATTGCATTGAATTATTGCAGTATTGAATTGGACCCACAATATTGCATTGAATTATTGCAATATTGCATGAAATGATTGAAATATTGCATTGAATGATTGCAGTATTGCATTAAAGGATTGCAGTATTGCATTAAATGATTGCAGTATTGCATTGAATGATTGCAGTTTTGCATTGAATGATTGCAAAACTGTATTAAATTATTGCAATATTGCATTAATGATTGCAATATTGCATTGAATGGTTGCAATCCTGTATTGAATGATTGTGATATTGCATTGAATTATTGAAATATTGTATTAAATTATTACAATATTGCATTGAATGATTGCAACATGGTATTGGATTATTGCAATATTGCATTAAATTATTGAAATATTGTATTGAATTATTGCAATCCTGTATTAAATGATTGCAGTATTGCATTGAACGATTGCAATATGGTATTCGATTATTGCAATATTGCATTAAATTATTGCAATATTGTATTAAATTATTGCAATATTGCATTGAATATTGTATTGAATGATTGAAATATTGTATTGAATGATTGCAGTATTGCTGAATTTGTGTTGTTTAGGCCACATTCCAGGAGTCTGGAGGGGTTTGCTGCTCCAGTTGCAATAACAGCCTCCACTGGACAGAGCAAGGGTTGGGTTCTGGGGAGCTCCAAAGGGATGTGGARTTGTGCTGCCTTGATAATTTGGGCATTAATTACCCCCGGGGATCCCAAAATCTGCAGAGAAACCTGAAAAATTCAGGAGAGATGCAGGGGTCTTGCAGAGAAGTGAACGCTGCTGTTCCGTGGTTATTTCTCTCCCTTAAAAGTCTTTTGTCATCCTGCAAAAGGAATAACTTTGAATATGGAATTGTCCATTTGTAAATAAACAGGATGAAAAATGAACTTATTCCATATTGTCCCGTGGTTCTCCAGAGAGCTTCCTGTAGGTATTTACCCGAGCACTGGGCACATACATCTTCATTTGCTCCCTTTCCAATACTTTCTTTCCTGAGGAAAAAAAAAAAATAAAATAATAAGGAGCTACAGGAATGAAAATGTATGAGGAGCTGCCAGGATGGAAAGTGCTGCTAAAGAGCGTGAGCAGGGAGCTCGGGATTTATTTCAGAAAATGGGAAAGGACAGCCCCTGGACCATGATGTCAATCAAGACATTTCTTGGAAACATGGAATGATTTTATCAGCCTTGGAGCAGCCTGTGGGGTGGAACTGGGTGGGCTTTGAGGTGCCTCTGACCCAAACCAGTGTGGGATTCTGGGATTCTGGGGTTCTCGGATTCTGGGGTTTTGGGATTCCTACAAACCCTGCTCCCCTTTAATCCAGTAGAGGTGATGGACACAAACACCCCCTCAGTGCGTGGGGAGGGCAGGTGGGGCAGGAACCCCACAAAGGTGTGACAGTAACTCTTTGTCTCGTGTCCCTTCCTCSCCAGATTTTCGAGCAGTTTGTCAAGACCCGCATCAGGGAGGAGTACAAGGAGAAGAAGAACAAGCTGCTGTTGGCCAAGGAAGAATTCAAAAAGCTTCTGGAAGAATCCAAGTTATCCCCGAGGTGRGCATTGCTAAGCTCAGCTTGGTCATTTAGGCTGAGCTTTTCAGCCCTGAACCCTTCACAGCTGGTGCAACACCCCCGTTCCAGGGCTGGGATGGATTTGTTCCCTGCTATTTGACAATATTTTGTTGTATTYCATTTCTCTGTCCCTCATTCTGCCCCTTTCCCTCTCCCTCTCTCCCTCAGAATGTGCAATTCTTTGCCCAACACATTTATTTTATATCCCTGTGATTATAGAACACACATTACTTATATAAAATCAGTGCCACAATGTTCAATCCCATTTACATTGCCCATGCAGGTGTAATTAGTCATAAATTGTGTTTAGGTTTGGGCTTTGGTGCAAGGGAAATACAATTTCACCAAGTTCCCGTTAATGCCATGCCATTAAATTCACGGAATGTGTCCCTGCCCGTGGCAGGGGGTGGAACAGGATGATCTGTGAGGTCTCTCCCAGCCCAAACCCTTCGGTGAATCTCCAATTCTGTGATTAAATTAAAACGCAGCGTGCAAGGCACAATTTATTTTTCATTTTGTTTTTCAAGTGCTGCATCCCGACTCTCACAGTGGCCATGGCAGTGCTTGGGGCAGGTCTTTCTCATGGGTAAATGACATCAAAATAAGAGGGTTTCTATTATAAATATTGTTATGTTGCTGGAACAAAGAAATGAGCATTTTCCCTGCTCAAATCTGCAGTAATTATTCAGCACAACCTGTGTGGGCACACAGAYACAAACAGCACGTGGGGCTGTAATAACTGTAATTATTGGAAACATTTGACAACAAAACTGGGAATGTTCTGGGCTCGTGTCCCACTCCAGCACGGATATTCCCATTCCCAAGGGAAAAGCTGTGCTGGCCCCGAGGCTGGGGAGCATTTCACCCCTGGGTGGTTTGGGGAGCTGGCTGAGCATCCAGGAAACTCCTTGATTTAGGCACACAATGAGAGAAATAAATCCCAAATATTTCCAATAAAAAGCAAAGAGTCACCTTGGGGAAAGGAGCTGGGAATGCAGCCTGAAAGGCAATGAAGGCAGAAAACGCTGCTAGGAGAGCGTTCGCCTTGGAAATACAAAACATCCCGGAATTTAAATCCAAACTCCTGGTTACAGGTCTGGTAATGGCTCAGCATCTCCTGCCCTCCATCTCTCC
>NW_026624587.1:18299-20660 GCF_030028575.1 Malurus melanocephalus
CTCCCCAACCCCTCTGTTTTTTCCAGAACAACCTTCAAGGAGTTCGCGGAGAAACACGGCCGAGATCAGCGCTTCCGCCTCGTCCCGAAGAAAAAGGACCAGGAGCATTTCTTCAATCAGTTCATTCTTATTCTCAAAAAGAGGGACAAAGAAAACAGGATAAGGCTACGGAAAATGAGATAAGAGCGACTGAAACCGGCAATAAAGACACGAGCCCAGGCTGTGGCTGCAGGAAGGGATTCCARGGAAGGAGGAAACGTTTGGGATCTGACAGCACCTCCAGGAGTGGGAGATCCCAAGGGAAAAATGCCTCCAAACGGAGTTTATGAGCCATCCATGGGATCTGGGAARGCTGTTCTGCAGGAATGGGAAGGATATTTTTGTTCTCAAAGAATTAATGTTTCATATTGAAGCTCTCTTTTGTACAACATCCAGAGTTTGATGCATTTCTAATTGCCATGATATGTGGATCCCTTAATTGTTTTAATTATGCAAATTACTTGTAATATACACAAGTTATGAATCCAATGCAGATTTATAATTAAGCAGAAGCAGATGCCATCCAGAGCAATCTCAAGGCATTTCCATCATTTAGGGGAATTATCTCAAGCAATCTTTTGGCATTTCCACCGAGCTGCGGGGTCTGGTGGTGTTCAGGATCCCCTTCCTGCTGCTCATCCGTCTCTGTCCAGTCCTCRAGTATCGTGATCAGCTATTAATTGTTAATCTTGGTGAAGAGTGTGGCAATGCTGGCAAATGTCCCACAGGAGAGCTCTCCTGGGCCGTCCAGCCCCGCTTCTTTGTGAAGCCATCCCCSTCGCATTCGGGTTCTGTTCCTGTGTGTGAAGAGTCTGCATGAGATTTTTCTCATCATATTTGTATAAATAAATATTTAACTTTTTTAATGAAGCGGCGTTTCAAGCCTGATTTCACGGGGCGTTTCAGGGGCGGAACTTTGTGGGGTTTTTTTTTATGCCAGGAGTGTTTGGACAACGCTCTCAGGGACAGGGTGGGATTGTTGGGGGGTCTGTGCAGGGCCAGGGGTTTGGATATCTGCATCACTTCAATTTTCAATGTGGAAAGAGAGAACATTGCAAAGATGGAATGGTTTTAATGGTTTTAGTGGTTTTAACGGTTTTGACAGTTTCAATGGTTTTAGTGGTTTTAATGGTTTCAATGGTTTTCAGGTTTTAATGGTTTTTAATGGTTTTTAACGGTTTCAATGGTTTCAATAGTTTCAATGGTTTTAATGGTTTCAATGGTTTTTAACGGTTTTAATGGTTTCAGTGGTTTCAATGGTTTTAGTGGTTTCAATGGTTTTAACGGTTTGGTTTTAGTGGTTTTAATGGTTTTTAATGTTTTTTAATGGTTTTTAACAGTTTCGATGGTTTCAATAGTTTCAATGGGTTTAATGGTCTCAATGGTTTTAGTGGTTTCAATGGTTTTAATGGTTTTAATGGTTTTAGTGGTTTCAATGGTTTTAACGGTTTCAATGGTTTCAATGGTTTTAGTGGTTTCAATGGTTTTAATGGTTTTAATGGTTTTAGTGGTTTCGATGGTTTTAACGGTTTCAATGGTTTTAGTGGTTTCAATGGTTTTAATGGTCTCAATGGTTTTAGTGGTTTCAATGGTTTTAATGGTTTTAATGGTTTTAGTGGTTTCGATGGTTTTAACGGTTTCAATGGTTTTAGTGGTTTTAATGTTTTTTTAATATTTTTAATGGTTTTTAATGGTTTCAATGGTTTCCAGTTGAACCACCAGCATAGAGAAAACAGCCCTGAGACCAACACCCGACCAGAACCCCAAATAACCAGTYCAGGACAGGGAGAGCAGCTTTGTTTGGAGCTGTTTGGGTCACTGGGAAGGAGAAATGAACAGGAACAGGAAATGAACGGGACACTGAAAATGGGGACAGCAGTAATTAAAAGCTAAAYGAGGGTGGGATGGGCTGCCCAAGGCTGGAATTTGTAAATTTGAGTTTCAATAAAATGCCATAATGGCTGTGAGTGRTGCTGGGTCAGAGGAGCAGGTTGTGTGCTCAATCCTTAGCTGGGTTATTTTGGTCTGAGCCCGAGATGAACAGGAGGACAAATCAAAGGTGATAATGYCATGTGGCTTTTCTTTATTCAGGAAAAAATGCAAAATCCTTAGGGAACAAATTCCAAACAATGTGGGCAGTCTGAAGATGGAGAAGGGGTTGTTTTTGAGAGGTTTGAGTGACTTTGGGATGGCTTTTTCTCTGTTTTCCAGCCTCCCAACAAGGCTGCAGATTTTTGGGTGAACATTTAGTGGTTCAGCAAGAGTTAAAGCCATTCTTTCCCCTCTTTTTTAAGTACTTTGTGATTTTTTTTTTTTTTTTAA
>NW_026624587.1:21590-22666 GCF_030028575.1 Malurus melanocephalus
GAAGGGCTCATCTGAACCTTTCTAAATGAATTTTTCCACTTTCCCCTCTTGGAATCAGTTTGGCCATTGGTGGTTTTGAGCTGATGGCATCGCTTGGGGATGAACCATCACCATTCCCAGAGAAGCTGTGGCTGCCCCTGGATCCCTTTGAGTGCCCAAGGCCAGGCTGGACATTGGGGACAGTGGGAGGTGTCCCTGCCATGGCTGGGGTGGCACTGGGTGGSATTTGGGGTCCCTCCAACCCAAACCAGTCAGTTCTTAGATCAGGCTTTACCCCATGAAACAAAAAAACATTTTTAATACATTTCTCCTYTTCTTCCTTTGAAGAGAAAAGCCTTTCCCTGGAATCACAGCAAAGCTGTGCTTCTGCTTGGAACAGGCACTGCCTGCAAAACAAGAATATATTGAACTTTAAAGAGCATTTTTAATAAAGACTTTCTCCATCTGAGGAGGCTCTGATTGCAGGCATGGTAGGCTGAGACTTTCAAGGCCCGTGTTTTGTTTGTATTAAAAATAATTTTCCCCTCAGATGTGATATTTTTCCTCCTAAAAGAATAAAATATTGATTTAATAATTCAAACACAGTCAGCTGGAGGTTGATGTGTCTGCAACTGCCGCACATGTCTCCTTACAAATTGCAAGGAGTGAGTTTTTATGTTTTTATTTCAAAACAAAAGCCGCTCAGATGTTCTCCCAAATATCCAGTGTGGCTAGGATGTCACAAATTGAGGGAAAATGTTCTTCCTGCAGTGGCTGTTGGTGAGTGCCAGAGTGAGGGGAGCTCAGGGAGGGATGGGAACAGGGCTGGGAGAGATTGGGGTGCTCACTGGAGAGGAGAAAGATCCAGAGAGAGAATCCTAAAGGGACTGGGGACAAGGGATGGAGGGACAGGAGCCAGGGAATGGCTCCCAGTGCCAGAGGGCAGGGATGGATGGGATTTTGGGCAGGAATTGTTCCCTGTGTTAGGAAAATTAATTTATAAGTATTAGAGGTTTATGTTTAAAAAGGAGATGGAGGAGTCTCACAACTTTATTCATGAATAAAGGGAGAGGTCATGGGTATTTTCTATGGGGTCT
>NW_026624587.1:22802-24187 GCF_030028575.1 Malurus melanocephalus
GGGTGACACTCATCTCCATGGGCTGCCCACCAACACCGTGCCCAGGAACACCCGAAACTCCCCATTTTCACTCTGGGTGAGCGGTTTGGTCATTTAGGGGATTTTTCCAGGAGCCAGCACATCCCTCGGGGGCAGCAGAGGGGCTGCAGCCCCAAACCCAGCCCGTGCTGAGCATTCCCTGCCCGTGGAAATGCCCAATCGATGGTTTTCAAAGGCTTTCTGTGGTGTGAGCCCATTATCCTTGACTCGACTTTCCTCATCCCTGGCTGTTCTGCTCCGTGGACGTCCTTCCAAACCGCAGCTCCTGCTTTCTCTCTCTAATTCCTGAACTCGATTATCCGCTCTCCCCTGTGTTTAAGCCAGTTTTGGTTCATTTACTTCACACTTATCCTTTTCAAAACCTGTTTGYGTTTACAGTTTAACTCCATTTCACTTTTGTTTTCCTCCCTCTCTCGCCGCCGTTTCCCTCTCTCCCCACAATTAYGTGTTAGAGCTGATAATTTATGCTTGGGGGATACAAAAAAGGGACATTTTGTTCCAAACCTGCCTGGCTGYTCAGCAAAGCCCAACACTGCCAGGAGAAGCACCTGGAATTCTGCTCCAGCTCTGGATTGCAGTGCAGGAAGGGGCTGGAGGAGTCCAGAGGAGGAATTCTGAGGGATGGAGGAGTTCAGAGGGATGGAGGGATCCAGAGGAATTCAGAGGGATGGAGGAGTTCAGAGGGATCCAGAGGGATCCAGAGGGATTCAGAGGGATGGAGGAATTCAGACGGATGGAGGGATCCAGAGGGATTCAGAGGGATCCAGAGGGATCCAGAGGGATGGAGGAGTTCAGAGGGATTCAGAGGGATGGAGGGATCCAGAGGGATCCAGAGGATTCAGAGGGATAGAGGGATTCAGAGGATTCAGAGGGATGGAGGATTCAGAGGGATGGAGGGATTCAGAGGGATGGAGGAATTCAGAGGGATGGGGGGATTCTGAGAGATGGAAGAATTCAGAGTGATGGAGGGATTCAGAAAAATTCAGAAGGATTCAGAGGGATGGAGGGATCCAGAGGGATTCAGAAGGATTCAGAGGGATCCCTTGGGATGGAGCAGCTCTGCTGGGACACCTTGGGGTGCTCACCTGGCCAGGGGAAGGCTCAGGGTGACCTCAGGGTGTCTCACAGGACCTGAAGGTGCCAACAGGAACATTTGTGCTCTTCCCTTCCCGCAGAGTCCCTGGAGCTCCCGGGCTCCTTTCCCGGCCCTTTGATGGGTGGGGAAGGCACTGCTGAACCTCCCGGACAAAAACCGCTCAGAGCGGAACCTTTTTGGTCTGAGCCTGTCCCGGGTGCTCCCGGGGCTCCCCAAACAGCAGCTCCCGAACCCAGGGCTGGGCAGCAGC
>NW_026624587.1:26127-27405 GCF_030028575.1 Malurus melanocephalus
CCCAGCGAGGGAGATCGAGTGTCAGGTTTGATGTCTCTTGCTCTTCTCTTTGTAATTCCGTGAATCTCCACAGGATCCCCTCTGATTTATTCCTCTCGAACAGACCCATCCAATCTYTCTGATTTTCCACATCCTGACTGATTATGGCATCTTTCAGCCTGCCCAGCTCTTCTGAGGCTCTGAGAAACCCTCAGTTCATTCTCCAAGTAAACCCACTCTGGTTTAAAAAAACACAAATTCATCTCGGGACGAAGATTCTGCGCCAGGTCGAGTGGAATCCTCGGTGTTTGCAACCAGCGATGCCCCAGAGTGAGCGAATGAGCCTGAAAACGATCCGCAGCTCTAATCCCTGCAAGAAACCCTCCAAAATTTATTCTGCAGTGTCTGTGGCTCGATGGGTTCCTCACCACCATTCTGCCATCCCGTCTGTCCCCTCTGAATGTCGCCAGGGTCCGTTTGTCCCCGGATTCAGGGGATCGGTGCCACCGCTCTTTGCTTTCTCTGTCACTCGGCGTTCCAGGGGCTCACACGAGGGACACGAATTTAAACCTCACCAAATCTCGGCCATTCAGAGGGCCGTGATTGCCTTGGCTGTGATTTGTGACAGAGGAGGATAAATCTGGGGTTTCTGATAAAATCCCGGGCAGGATGGAATCCTTGGTATTTGCAACCAGCAATGCCCCACAGTGAGCGAATGAGACTGAAAATGATCCCCAGCTCTAATCCCTGCAAGAAACCCTCCAAAATTTATTCTGCTGTGTCTTTGGTCCTCCCCACCATGCTGCCATCCCGTCAGTCCCCTCTAAATGTCCCCAGGGTCCGTTTGTCCCGACGCTTCTCGGATTCAGGGGATCGGTGCCACCTCTCTTTGCTCTCTGTGTCACTCGGGCACTCTCAATTTAAACCGCACCAAATCTCGGCCACTCGTGCCTTGGCTGTGGTTTGTGAGCGAGGAGGAATAAATCTGGGGTTTCTGATAAAATCCCGGGCAATTTCCTGGGGTCTGTCCGGGCTCAGAGGGATCCCAGCCCCGCTCCCTCTCCCTGGAACTGTGGAGCTCTGTCCGGCATTCCCCTCTGCTCCTCTCCTGGGAATTTGGGAATTTCACCTTGGTGGGAGCAGCGGGAATTTGGGAATTTCACCGTGCTGGGAGCAGCGGGAATTTGGGAATTTCACCGTGCTGGGAGCAGCGGGAATTTGGGAATTTCACCGTGCTGGAGCAGCGGGAATTTGGGAATTTCACCGCGCTGGGAGCAGCGGGAATTTGGGAATTTCACC
>NW_026624587.1:30071-31314 GCF_030028575.1 Malurus melanocephalus
CTTTGGGCACAGTGAGATTTTCAGGGTGAGGGCACACCCAGCTCAGGCTCCGAGCTCTGGGCTTTGCTGGGTTCCCATCCTCATAAACTCGAGGATTCAATAAAACCATCGCTCAGCAAAACTAATTTCCCAAGTCGTTAAACGGTCTTTAGCAAATTAGCTTCAGTTTATTTTCCAAACTTGGGAATGAAGTTGCCATGCACTCGATCATGGTCTGGTTCCCCTCCCCGAATTGAGCTGAGCTCCCTCCCTTCCTCCACACCTGGTGTGTGCTGGAATTTAATGGGAATTAAATTCCCTGGCTCCTCTTTTTGGGGTCACTGCAGATCCCCACTGAGCCTGGAGGGTCCAGGGAGGGCTCCCAGCTGGGTCCCAGAGCTGCTGCCACCAGCTCTGAGCACCCTGGGTGAGCCCAAACAGGAATTGAGCTGCTCAGCACAGAAACACCCAAGGAACAAGAATAATGACTTGAACTTTAAAGTTTCCGAGACCAATCCGTGTTGCTCATAAATTTTCTGGATTCCTCCCTRCACCAGGCAGAAGAATTAAAGCTGTTTTTCTCCTTTTCTCTCCGTCCTAGTCCAAGGAGCTCTTTTGGTGCCTGCCTTTGGGGTCTGTTTGAGTTTGTTCCAGAGGGGCTCCARCTCCTGGGAGATCCAGGGCAGGGCAGGACAGGCAGCTGCCACTCAAATTAGGCTGGAGAAGCTGGAAAATGAGCTGGATAACGAGCTGGACCCTTCTCCTGCTGCAGATAACACAGCCCTGCAGTGCTGCGCTGTCCCTGCACCCTGAATGGCAGAGATCTGTCCCCTCCCAAAGGTTCTTGGCTGATATTTCCTTTTGCAGCGTGCCCAGAATTAATTTGGCTCTGCGTTGGCTCCTCCTGGGCGGCTGCTGGAGGACAAGGGCACTGAAAAACGGCTCCTGCAGCTCAGTCTGTTCAGTCCCGAAGGAAAATACCCTGCTCCTCTGCTCCCAAACTCCCCAGAGCTGTTCCTCTGCTCCCCAAACTCCCCAGAGCTGTTCTTTTCCTCCCCAAACTCCCCAGAGCTGTTCCTCTGCTCCCCAAACTCCCCAGAGCTGCTCCTCTGCTCCCCAAACTCCCCAGAGCTGTGTGTGTGATGGAAGGAACCCTTCCTGTCCTTGCTGAATTTTATATTTATATATATTATTTGTCCCTGGGTACAAATCGTGCCAGCCCTTGCTGAATTTTGTATTTCCTGTCCCTGGGTACAAACCCTGC
>NW_026624587.1:33532-38328 GCF_030028575.1 Malurus melanocephalus
ATTTTTACATATTTTAGTATCTACAATCTGTAATTTTTTATATTAAAATTGATATAAAATGTTTTTTTTATTCCAATCCAAGTCTCTCAGCCTGTCCTTAAAACACCTCATCCCACCTTTGTCTCTACAGTAGGAAAATGATTAATTTGAGACACAGGAGATTAAAAAAGAACAGGTAAATCATTTTACAGAAGAACACCCCACATTTTCTGTATATATTGTTTGCATATGTCACATAAAATAACAGCTCCAAGCACCCCCAGTTTGCTGTGGACCTCACTGAATATCACTGACTCTTTTTTTTTTTTTTTAACTAYATTTTAAATCTTTCCCATCACTTCCTAAAGCTCTAACTTCACTCTCAGTCAAGTCCTGCCCTCAAGTGTCAATTAGCCTTATCGAGTATGACATGATTATCTCACAGCCTGAATTTTCCTATCACTTGAGGGAATTATGGCCCCGTTATTCTGTTTGAGAGTCTCAGAGCTGGGGATGGATTCAGTCAGAGTTATCAGGGCAGGGGCAGCGATGCCATTGGGGCTCTCAGGGTTTGGGGATATTCCCAGCTGATCTCTGGGATTGGGAATTTTCCCAGCTGAACTCTGGGATTGGGAATTTTCCCCTCCTGCCTCCCTCTTGTGCCACTCCGTGCCCATCAGAACCTGGGATTTATTGCTGATTCTCCACTGAGTGCCTTTATTCAATTTATTTATTCAAATTGGAACCGCAGGTCATTTCCAATCAAAAGTGTCTCCGTTTGGGTGAGGAGAAACTTCACAGAGCTCCCTGGAAGTGCCTGATAAAATCATCTTTGGGAAGAGCCCTGGAGCTGGCACGTGGAATCCCAAATGTCCTCATTACGGCTCAGACCTTTTCATTAAGTCTAATTTGGGGAGGTTTCTTGTCATTTGCCTCACGACTGATTTAGAGAATGTTTTTATTAATAGGGATCGTTCAGGCTGAGGAAATGCACTGAAAGAGATTGGAAATAGGGACAGGACCCTGATTTTGGGGAATCACGGAATCCTTCGGTTGGAAAAGCTCTCCAAAGCTTTGGTTCCAACCATTCCCAGCCCTGCCATGGCCACCACTGCCCTGTGTCCCCAAGGGCCACCTCCACAGGGCTGACCCGGCCGTGGTGTGACAGGGGTGGCCCTGGTGGCCCTCCTGGTGGCCCTGGTGGCCCTCCTGTGGCACCTCGTGGCCCAGAGCCAGCAGAGTGCCACTGAAAGACTGCAAAACAAGCAAATTCTGTTTCTATTTTAGCTTTGGCTTCTGCCCATCCCTTCTCCCCAACCTTCTGGGCTCGTTAAGGAGGCCGGGGAGGATTTTTGGGCTTTGTTTTGTCAGGGAAGGACATTTTGATAGATCCCAAAACACCTCGGTTGCAGCGAAATCAGCAGCGTTAATGAGCAAAGAGCTCCAAACCACAGATCCCTGGGATTTTGGGAACAGGAGGAGGTGCCAGTCCCAGGCTCTGGCCATGCCCAAACCCCAAACTTTGGAGCAGTTGACCTCAGGAACAGGAGGAGATCCCTGCCCCGAGAGCTGCGGGGAATGTTTGCACAAAACAGCTTTCACCTGCTCCCAGCAATCCCATAAATCCTCTCCTGGAAATAATAAGCCCCGGTAGAATMGCAGTGCCAGGAGCTGTTTTCCATGTGAAAACACTCCGAGCCCATCAGCCCCTCGCTCCCAGCTTTTATGGGAAGGTTCAGTGTCGTTTAACAAAGGATAACAACAGCAAATCCACGGGAGGGGGGAGCGCGGTGCGTTTGCTGTGCAATATAAATTACCTCGTTGTGGAGGTAATTACCTAAATTACCTGTGCAGGATAAATTAGCTGGCATGAGCGAGGCCTGTCAGCCTAATGAATGCCATTAGTTCACAAAATCACAGATTTTGATGGAGTTATTCCCCCTCAGTGCCTGTCCCTGGGYTGTGCTGGGGTGAACTGGGAGCCCCCACTGGTGCCCCCCGATATATATATATAAAATATATATATTTTATATTTATCCTCCTATGCCAGGCTGGGCTCTGGAGCTCCGGGGACATTTTCCCCTTTCTGTGGGGATGGATGAAGGGCAGAAGGGACTCACACAGGTGCTGTGCATCCTCCCCCTGCCCCTCCACCCCATTAACCCCACAAATAACCCCAGCACGACCCCAACGCTGCCCTCATTGCTGTGAACAGGACAGGGACTGCAGGTGGAAGGTGAGTGGGTGCTGCTTGTTCCTCTCGAATTTGGGGAGGAATTTGGATCCGGGTGAATTCCTGCCATCCCAGAATCAGTGGGGTCGGGAAAAATCTCCGGGGTCGCTGCCCCGTCCCCACCTTTCCCCAGCCCAGAACACCACACCCACACCTTCCCTGGGCACAATAAATGCTCCGTGTCCGTGTTTTTCACARAATGAGCTGTCRGTGCYTGGTGGGGCACAGGGAAAAAMCYYMRSCSGRRRAAAARCCCCAAACAAATCCTTTYCTYGCGCTCAGTTTGTCTCYGCTGACTGTGCTCAGCATGGAACAAACACTCCAAACGTGTTAATATTTAAAGGTGTTATGAAATTATGTTTGCTCTAAAGGCAGAGCGYATTAGCAAAGGGAAAAACCCTCCTGCTCCTTAAGTAGTTTCATCTTTATTGACTTTTTGTTTTTTTGCGGCGAGCTGACAGCACGGGGAGGTGACACTGTCAATATGGGAACTGGTGGGGATCCAGTGATGCCTGGATTTGGAAGGATTTGGGTAAACTAGCTGCGTTTTTTTTTTTTTTAATTATTTTTCAGGATAAATATTTTATTTTTATGTGTCAGTTAATAATTTGAGCGGGGCTGAGGGCTGCCAGAGCTGCTGGAGCTCTGTGCCCGTGTAACCCACAGCGCTGGCAGCAGCTACCGAGCCCTTTGGCATCCTCAGCGTTATTTTCCTAAAGTGACAAAAACCTCGCTTGATTTGGCATCAAAAGCATCTGAGAGCTGCGTTTGTGGGAGGTGTCGGTGAAATTCCTGCAGCCAGGGCTGAAAGCCTGAGGTGCTTCCCCACTGTCCGTTTGATCTCCCTGTAAAACACTTTATTTTCATTTCCATTCTCTGGAGCTGCAGCCTCCCCCGGCTCGTGGGTTTGGCTGCCAAAGCTGTGTCCTGGATGGCCGCGGATAAATAAATCACTTTTATGCTCCTGCCCGTGCCGCTGTTGGAATTCCTGGCACATTCCAGGGAATTCTGCGCTGCTGTGCCAGCACGGAGCTCCTGCTTCCCTTCACAACAAATCCATCCTGAGCCGGGACAGCTCCAAACCCTGTAATTACCAAAAAACGCGCTTTGAGATAAACCCAGAGCCGCTCGGTTTTTCTGGCTTAATTTAAGGCCATTCTTTTGTGGCGCAGATAAAGCGATGCACAAAGGGAAGTGATTTCTCGGATGGGATAAGTGAGATAACTTCCCGGGCCCGATGTTTTTGTGTTATTTGTGACCTCCTCGGGTGATTGCTTGAAGTGTTAAAGGGAATAAAAGCTGGCATCAGTCGTCAGTGGGGCAAGGCTTCTGAAATGCGTTTATACACATTTGGATATTCCAGAGAATGTATATATTTCAAGATTTGTGTTTAAACAGAATATCCTGGTGAAAATGTGTGTTGAAAAGACAAATCAGAGCTGCTGTAAGCTCTGTTCGGTCCTAGAGTGAGCCAGCAGTGTGCAGGGGGACGGAATTCACTCCTTCACTCCTGGAGCTGCTCCTCTGCATCCGGAGAAAAACCCAGCACGGAATTATTGGGGATTTTATTGGGATCACCCCCAACCCCTCCCCATCTGCACCCGGGGACCGTGAAATCCTGGAAGGGACCCCAAATCCCACCCAGCGCCACCCCTGTGAAAGGAATGAGCAGGGAGTGTCTTTACAAACCAACTCTGGTTCTGGGGGTGAGATAAGGCTGATACTGGGAGAGAGAAGGAAACAGTGGGAAGGATTTCCATAGGAATTGCACGGATTGGTTTACCCCAGACTGTGTCCATGGACTCCAAGAGCAAAGACACAGAGATGGATATTGAAAGGGGGCAATGGATGAGAGAAGCGGGGGTTCATCGGGCCTTTGGGGAGCCTGAACCTCTCCAGGACCTCAGCAATGGGGAAAGAGAGAGGGAACTGCGATGGGGAAATTGGGATAAAAGAGGGAACTGCGTCCTCTGGGAATTGGAGAGACCCCATGGGAAATGGCCATGGCCTCTCCCTTTATAAGGCTAGGGGACTCCTCTGTCTCCTTTTTGGACATAAACCTCTGGTGCTCGTGGATTAATTTTCCTGACACTGCCATGGCAGGGACCCCTCCCGCTGTCCCAAAGTCCAGCCTGACCCGGGACAGGACCGGGATTGGTGCCCTCGGGGTTTGCCCCTTCAAATCCCACATTCCAGCTGTACCCAGACTAACGAGCGCTGTAAGGATGCYGCCTATGGAAAACAGGCTCGTTTTTCTTCCTTCCCTCCCGGAGCGCTGCTGACGGACATTAATGGGGACTCGGAGCTGTATTTTCCTGTCTCTCATTTTAAAGAACAGCTGGGGTTTAACTGGGGGAATTAAAAGGCTGTCAGGCGATTGTGTTCATTGATCACAGCCCGCCCTGCAGCAGTGCGAGTGCCTTTGGTGTCGCTCTGGGATTGGGAGGGAGGGTAAACACTGATCCCATGGAATGGGGATCCCTGGGATGGACGGGACGGGCTCCAAGGTCCTTCCAGCCCATCCATTTTACCCTATATCCCTTCCAGCCCATCCATTTTACCCTATATCCCTTCCAGCCCATCC
>NW_026624587.1:39133-41571 GCF_030028575.1 Malurus melanocephalus
ATTTTACCCTATATCCCTTCCAGCCCATCCATTTTACCCTATATCCCTTCCAGCCCATCCATTTTACCCTATATCCCTTCCAGCCCATCCATTTTCCTCAATAAAATCCCATTGACAGCGTTTATTTCCTGGTGGGAAATGCAGGATTTCTGGTTGCCACAAGGTTTTATTCCTGGGAGATCCCCGAATCCCTGTGGCAGAACGAGGATGGATTAAATAAATCCTGGCCRTTTTTTGGGATTTAGGATCATCAGCACCTCAATAGCCTGTGCTGGTCCTGCAGAGTGGCTGTGCTGCCTGGGGATGTGTGGGAATGGGGGATCCCGGCTGGGGTCAGCTTCCAGCAGGGAATTCTGTGGGTTTGGCCCCCAGGAGGGTTTRTTGTGCAAGGGAGCAGAAGGATTTCTGTATGGAAATGTTCAGGGATGGGAAATGGTAGGGAAAAGTCACGAGTTGGGGTCAGGGGCAGCAAAGGGGGAGGATTTGGGATATATTCCTTCTGGAAATGATGGAAAATCCGTTACCCTGGGCTTCCAGGAGCTGCAAATCCTACAAATCCCAGAGTCAGGAAACAGAGGGGTTTTTGTATCCTGGCTGACAGACAGAGCTTTGTAAGGAATTTTCCTTTCCCCTGCACGTGCAGCTGTGCAGAGGGAAGGGTTTAACCTGGATGGATCCTGGGAAGGCCAGGGAGGGATCCTGGAGAGCTCAGGGTGATGGATCTGCCCCTCCCCTGCTCTGTCCTACCCTGGCATTCACGAGAAAATGTGCTCCTCGTTGATTCTATTCCATTTTATAAAAATAGGATATAGAATCGATTTCATTCTAATATACAATATTGGAATAGATTCCATTATATTTAATGGGAATGTTTGGCTGTAAGCTGGAGCTCTCCTGAGCACGCTGTCACTGCTCTGCCCTTCCCAAGGGGACCTYAACGATGATAAAACTCGGGAAAATGCAAACTAAAACATTTTARAGGTGACAAATSGTCCTGCTGATCAYGATGAGACTTCAAGGGGCTTTTATCAGAAGATCCTGGTGGTGAAATCTTAATTTTTCATTAGTTCTACCCTGGGTGCAGCTTCCTAAACTGGAGCATTTGAGCCCCACTGAGGTCTCTGTGTTTTGTGAGTTGTTGTGGGCAACAAATAATACTAAAATGGATATTGAAACCATCACACTTCCCTTGTTTCCCCTCCCCTGAGGCAGAGAATCTGTTTGGTGTTCCCTCCATATCAAAAAGCTCAGTGTGGAATATTTCAGTGTGTGCTGAGTGGATTCCAGCTCCCACCATGGACCCAGCCTGGCACCACCCTTGGCAGCTCGGGGTGATGGTGGAGCAGGATCCCAGGGAATGTGGAAYCCCAGCCCTGGAAGGGTTCAGACCCCTGTGGATGAGCGGATTTGGGTGATGTGGGTGAGGCACCCGAGGCTCAGGGTGAGCTGGTTGGGTTGGATGGAATTTTCCAGCCTTAATGGTTCTGGGATTGCAATGCTCTGGAACAGGGACAGGAGGAGAGGGAACGGCTCAGGCTGGGCCAGGGAGGGGCAGAGGGACATCAGCAGGAATTTCCCCATGGAAAGGGTGTCAGGATTGGCAGAGCTGCCCAGGGAGGTTTGGGGTTCCCATCCCTGGAGGTGCCCCGGGAATTCCTGGAGGTGGCACTGAGTGCTGGGGACAATGTGGGGACAGGCACAGGATGCACTCGGTGATCCTGGAGGGCTTTTCCAACCTCGGGGATTCCATGATCAGAAAATACAAACAATGTCCTGGAAGGGATATCCAGCCTTTCCTCAGTTAAAGGGAATAACTCGAGCTCTGCTGAGCCCTTCCCGAGCCGGGGCCGCTCCCACCCCGGAGCTGTGGCTGCGCTGGATCTGCGGCTCTAATTGCCGGCAGTAATTAACCATGGAGGCAGTTTAATTATCCCCTGAGCCGAGGCAGCTCCATCCTCATTCCGGGGCTGGGTGCCCCCTCCTGTCCCAAACTGCTCCGGAGCCCCAGAACTCTCTAAGACCCCTGCTAAAGCGGGAATGTTGCTTTTGGAGTCATTTAAGGTTTGTGTTATTTGGTACCAAGAGAGGCTCTGCAATTTGATTTAATGGAATTAAGGAATGTCCTGAGCTGGAAGGGACCCGCAGGGATCACCCAGTGCACCCCTGCCCCACACAGACCCCCAACAATCCCCCCATTTATCCCTGGCAGCGCTGTGCAGACCCTTCAGGAGTTCCAGGCGCTTTTTCTCCGTGCAGACTCTGCAGGGGAAGCTCAGGGCAGTCCCTGGCAGGGCTGTGCAGACCCTTCAGGGGTTCCAGGTGCTTTTTCTCCGAGCAGACTCTGCAGGGGAAGCTCAGGGCAGTCCCTGGCAGTGCTGGGAACACAAAGCTCCTGCAGGAACAGGAATTACTCTGAGCTGTGCCCAGCCCTGCCTGGT
>NW_026624588.1:0-7811 GCF_030028575.1 Malurus melanocephalus
GTACAGGCCCTGCTCATGTTGTACAATAGCCCTTTCTTTCTCCATCACCTGGCTGGCAAGTCTGGACCTGCAACGACCCCCCCCTCGCCTGGCCTGCAGCCACTCGCTTTGAAACTGACTATAAAAGTCTCTTCTGAGAGAGACCACCCCGAGAGAAACAATCTCCCTACCAGCTAAATGACAACCATCGTGGGACCTTGGAAGACCCCGTCAGCTGGTAGCTATACCTGGTCCCTGATCTCTCTCTCTCCTTCTTCTAAGACCCCGTCTCCCTCGCTCCCCTATCTCCTTCTCTCACCCTTTCCCATCGCAAACCCCGTCACTTTCTCTCTCTCTCTCTCTCTCTTTCTTCTAAGACCCCTTCTCCCTCGCTCTCCCTATCTCCCTTTCTCACCCTTTCCCATCGCAAAATACTCAAATAAATTGTCTCTGATTATTTGAAGCATATACCTTTGCCTTCTCATTTTCTTTTGCACCCTGAGATTCCAAAAAAGAACCTACCACGATTCCCGTTTCAACTCGAATGGATCGTGACAGTGTAAGAGTTGAAACTTTGGCATTTAAGAGACACACTTAGTCAAAATGAGGAGAATCAGCAAGGCAGTATTTTACAGATTCTTTAAGTGTAAAAAGAATGTAAAAGTGTTAAAAAAACAATAACCTGAAGAATGCTTTGCTAAGGATGGTTGACCTCATAGCAGAAAGTTCTTTCAATGCATCAAAAGCAGAAAGCCAGCTGGGGAATAAGTGGGACCACAAAAGGAAAAGGTGTGAAAGGGAGACTCAGGGATTAGGGGCCTATTGTAAAGAAACTGGTTTTGCCAGTTTTTTTGTTTAAAAGTTGGGAAGATTATGACACTCAATTTTTTCTTTACTACAAAGAGCTCAACTGGAAGCACAAAATATAAGGCAAGCTGGTAGTTAAAATTTTATGAGGTGCATAGATGACATGCACTTAAATTCAGAAGCTATGGCATTCACTTAAATTCAGAAGGAAGCAAAATCTGAAATCACAGTCCTCAGGCCCAGTTAAGTAACACAGCACTGCGAGCAGCCACTCCTCCAGAAGATGAGTAGAATGCGGAAGCAGTGCCCCCCTACAGGAAGGACTCAAAAGGATGCTTGCAAACCCTCTTTATCAATTCTGGCTGCCATCTCCAGTAAGATGGTAGAATCCATAATGAAGAATAAGACATGGGTAAGTGTGGCCTGTCAGAACAAGTTGGTATGGCTTCTCTAAGCGTTGTGCCTCAGCTCTGAACAGGGAGAAAAAAGCAGACAGATAAAGCAGATTCTATAGAGATACTTGCACTTTCAGAAAACCCCTGACAAGTGGTTTGTGCATCACAGGTTACTGAATGTGCATTATCACAGTGGTGAATGAAAGATCCACTAATGAACAGGAGGTCAAGATCAGAGCTTATGGGGAGAGGTTATAACACTTCAGGACAGAGAGGTATGATTAGTATGATCTTGAAGTGATCAGAGTCAGAAATTTTATTTAATAGCTTTCATCAGTGGCTGAAAAATGGGATGACCAATGCCATCTAGCAGTGTGAGGAAGGTAACTGAGTTCTGGAGAAATGGGGAAGTCAAAAGCTTGATTATACTGAGGAAGTCCAGTCTTTATGTAAGAATAAGCGAGTTGTGAAACAGATGGCAGAAGAGCTTCTGCAAAGACAAATGTGAAGTGATGCTTCATCTAACAAATAATCTAGATCATGCCTCTGTGACGTTTGAACTTGGAACTGGCAGCTACAGCTAAGGAGAGCATCTCCAAGCCATCAATGAAAGATTCCTGAGATCTCTGGCTCCATGTACAGTGTCAGGCAAAATTTCAAAAGAATGTTTCATGATGAGGAGGAGAATTAAGAATGGAGGGGATAGTTCTGCCACTGTGCAAAAACTTAGCATGCCCACATCTTGAGTACTGAGTGTTCTTTTTCTCTCRGTGTCTCAAAAACGTTCCAATGAAGCTGAAGATGCTGGAAGAGAAAGGCAAATTAAATACTCAAGGGGCTGAAGCAATTACACAGGTTATGGGGAGAGACTAAGGTGGCTAGGGTCCTTTGGTTTGAAGAGGATAAGGCAAGATGAAGAGGCACCAGGGAGTGTGGAGGTGTTATTCAACTCCCCCCCCMAAAAAAAAGTGGATAATGGAATTCTGGAGCCTATAACTGCATGTCACAGGATGGCCAATGAACCAGACAGTATAAGTCAGTTCAAAAAAGGGTTAGGAAAACTCATGAGCAATAGTCTATAGAAAGATCCTATGAGCAAGAGGTCAGAGGCTATCTCCTAACACACTAAATAAAGATTTTGTGGATACATTTTGAGTAGGAGAGGAATGACTACAAAATGCATCCAGGCTAACACACACTCAGAATGCCTCTGCCACTGTCAGAACTATAGGTATCAAGTAGCTCATCGAGCACAGGATTTTTTTACATTCTTGGCAGACACAAAAGAGAGAAACCTGATATTAAATTTTGTATTAAGGAGTCAGGAGCCAAACATGCCAGAATTCCTCATCTAGTTCTTAACATTTATATTATCTTCAGTATCAGTTATAAAGTTAGTATCAGTATTAAAAATCTAACCCCAAAACTCAATACAGTAATTGTTAACCAGACCATTATATTAAAAAACACAGTGAAAGCTGTTTGCTTTCAGTTCTTTTAGGAAAGCAAAAACCTTTCTTTATTATCTGGTCTTAATTTTGCTCTCTTCAATGGAGTTAGAAATGAATACTTAGAGATGTTATTATTAATAATAATTCATTATGAAATTATTAACTGTGCCGTCACCAGGAAGCAGCAAGATCATCTACTTGCTGACATTACATTTACGGAGTCTAATCAGTCACTTCTTAGAAGCAGAGATTAGATGCAAGCTTCCCTCATCTGCAAGTAGGAAAACAAGTAGTTCTCAAATTTTCCATTGCATCAGAACTACTCTGAAAGACAATATCTGTCTTAAGATAACATGATAGCACTCTTCATGAAGTAACACTGCATACTCTGACATCGTGGCACAAAGAACTACTTGAAATCTGAAGAACAGGAAAAAAGATTACCTGGAACATATGCAAGTGCAAACAACTCTCTTCCAAATGCGTTGTGTTTGATCTCTCTTGTGAATTCCCCAGTCTCTAATCTGAAGCACTGAATTCGACCGTTTTCTCTGTCTGCAACGCACAGTTGACTTGACTCAGGAATCAAGGTTAAACTGTGAGGGATATGAAACTGTCCAGGCCTGGCTCTGCCTAGAGAAGTCTCTGCAATCAAAAACCCCATGTTTGCGTTAAGGTACACACTGAAACTATCAGTTTTACTCAGAAACAGCAATATGCCACATAATGTAATGTAACACTGGGAAATAACAAAGGTCAACTTGCTTTCTCCTAGCATTTAGATAAATGACTTATGGTAACCTATTGCATTTTCTTTATAAATACCAAATTTAAGAATTTGCAATTCCTGAGAACACTCAGCATAGTTTAACACATGATACAAAAATCTGTGTCAGGCAGAAATGCAATTTTTCATAAAACTTAAATCAGATTAAATCATGGCATAAATCTTTCAAAAATGATTACTTAAACATTGAACAAAAAATTTGGCTTTATGAAAGTCAGAACATTTTCTTGATAAAACAGGATGTGCCAATACTTATATTGAAAGCAAGACAACAACTCCCCACTTTCTGTTTTTAGTAAATATATAACCACTGCAAGTATGTGTATAAAAGAACTGAGAGAAAATTTGGATGCAATGACAAAGCTGAAATTCATGTAGGGCCTGAAAGGTTATTTCAGTAATAGAAATTCATTAAAAAAATTAATAGTAACATCAGTCATTTTGTGGCTCACTGAGTTCATGGTCACAGTAGTACAGGTAAAGTATCAAGAGCTCTGACTGTACCTTCTCCCCACTGCATCACGTACAGTCCTTTTGGAGAGAACTGAATAATCCGACTGTTGCAGTAGCCATCAGAGACATAAATGCTGCCAGTGATTGGGTCCACAGCCACATCAGTTGGTTGACAGAAATGATTTCTGTCACTGCCTGGTTGCAAAGCCACTCCTAAGGTCAATAATGGCTTTTTGTCACTGGCTCCCAGTTTGAAAACCTTTTTTTAGCCAAAAGGAAAAGAAAAGGGGCTTCAGTTTTAGAAAGTGAAACCTAAGACCTAGATGGCCTAGACAAAAACTCTTATGACTGTGTATAAAATAAATTCATGTACCAAACATGACCTTAATATATTGACAAAAATATCTATTATTAGTTTCTCAATAGTGCTGATTCTAGGAAACTTCTGCCTAAAATACAAATTTCCTGGCTTTACAAAGCAATTTACTTTCACTTTTTGGATTCAGTACATCAATAAGCAAAAGATGTAGCAGAAAATTCCAGTGGGATCTTGACAGGCTGGAGAGAGTGGCTTCATCAGAACCGTGCGAAAGTCAGTAAAACCAAGTGCAAGGTCTTGCGCCTGGATTAAGGCAATCCCAAGCACAAGTACAGGCTGGAGGAGAAGGGATTGACAGCAGCCCTGAGGAGACTGTGTTGGTTGGTGAGAAGCTCAACATGAGCTGCCAGTGCGTGCTCACAGCCAGAAGAACAACAATGTCCTGGGCTGAATCCAAAGCATGTGGTCAGCAGGGGAGGGAAGGGATTCAGCCCCTCTGTCCCGCTGTCATGGGACCCCACCTGCAGAGCTGCCTCCAGCTCTGGGGTCCTAGCCAGCACAGGGAGGACAGGGAGTTTTTGAGAGAGCCCAGGGGAGCCACCAAGGTGATCAGAGGGATGGAGCACCTCTCCTGTGAGGAAAAGCTGAGACAATTGGAGTTGCTCAGCCTGGAAAAGAGAGAAGGCATCAGGGTAACCTAATTGCAGCATTCCAGTACCTGATGGGAGCCCACAAGAAAGATGGAGAGGGACTTTTTACAGGAGCATATTAGGAGCATACAGGACAAGGGGAAATGGCTTCAAACTAAAACAAAGTAGGTTCAAATCAGCTATTAGGAGGAAGTTCTTTACTGTGAAGGTAGTGATCCACTGGTCAGGCTGCCCAGAGAAGCTGTGGCTGCCCCATGTCTGCAAGGCCAGGTTGAATGGTGCTCTGAGTACCTGGGATAGTGGGAGATATCTCTGCCCATGGCAGGGCAGTTGGAACAAGATGGTCTTTAAGGTCCCAACTGAGACCTTCCTACGATCCTATTATTTCTACATGCTATGTCYATGTAGCAAATTATTCAATGCAACTATATTCTATTAAGTATATTTCAATTTCTGTTACCCTATTCTTAATGTTATTCTAACAGGCCTAGATAAACAAGTGATGTCAAATCTCTAGGAAAACGAAAGTATTTTTTTAACAAAACATTGAAGTCCTGGTACAAAAGCTTCAGAAACATACCTGATGAAGAGCTACATCTGTGACCCAGAAGTTACCATTTTTATCCACACTCAAACCATGCGGTAAATAAAATCTGTAAGCACAAATGTAGAAGAATTAAGTTAAAAACATTTTTCTGAAAGAATTATATAGATGTGAAGATCTGTTTTTTTTTATCTAGTGATCAAAACCAAATGCTGTACAAACTAACTACAGGTAGCACTTAATGAAAAATATTGCTTTACATGTTAGAATTTTCTTATCAAGAGTATCTCAGTTCTGAAGTTCAGCTGATGCTGAATATCTCACTCAGGCTATTTTGGCATTGGTAAGGACAATGTACAAAATTCATGAGCTCTGCATTTCTGTTAATCTGGCTGGTAGATTCAATTGTATGGAATGTTAGAAAGCAGAGTTGGCAAAGATTAATTTTTGAGTTGCGAATTAATTTTGTTTTTAGTTGATTTCATATTTATTTACTCATTTACTTTAAGATAGTCATAGGCTGCAATTACACAATCATATGTAAATGTACAAATATAATATAAAACACATGAAAATGGATTCAGAGACTCTTTGGCATAAAACATACAGATTAAATAAAAACAAAACAAAAAAAAAACAGCTTACAGATTTTTGCCGSTGGAATGAAGCAGTTTTGCATTACTTGGATTCATGACAATAATTGTGTTCTGATCAATTGGTCCAAGTCCTCTTTGCTGATAAACAAACTTGCTGTCAAAAGAACTACACAGAAAGAATGGAATAGAAAGTCAGCATTAGAAGGTTCTACTGATGAACAATACACTTGCAACTTTGGGCTCTTTAAACTTTATTACATCACTGTATAGTTTTAAGAGTTAATAGTGTTGTACGTCTGCATTTCCTACTGAGGTTATGACTTCCAAACTAAAGGAGCACCAAATCAACATAACAATAATTAAGATAGTCTTATGTCAAGTAAGTTAAAGACCCTTTTCAAAACTTTAATTTAAAAAAAAAAATGCTTTGCCATGGCAGCCAGAAATGAGAAACTCAACTGGCAGGGCATACCTGCCAGTAATAACAGGTATACTTTGTACCACTCAAGGCAGTCTGTGCATATTTGGGTATCTTCTGCTCTTTCTTTTTTCATACAGAGTTCAATATTTTGCTAGAGCTTACCACTATAAAATTCAGATCTTATGGTTCTTATCCTTTTCAGAGCGTGCTTACAGAACACTATATTAAGTGTTCCTCCTACTCCTGCAACATTATACGCAATTTTTAGGGTACACGGAATATATTCATAAAAAATATTTGAACATATCAGTATTTCAGACATTGGGAACGAGGATAAACTTTCCAGAAGATATTTACTACACATGAAATTATCATATGCTTCCAAAAATAAAAATATAGTTGTCTGTGTCCTTATAGAGAGGTTGGCTATTACTCTAACCTGTTGAAATATTTGTTCAGCATTTAGTGAAGATAAACAGAGTGCAAAATATTACGAACAAAATTCAAGGCTAAATGCTAAAGAATGGTGTTTGACTGTGGATGAAAAACTGCATAAATACAAGACACATTTCCACTCCCAACTTATATTTTTCAATTCATTTGTTAAATCCAAGAGAAATCCAGCCATGATTGATGCTTCTTGGTGTCATGGTTTGAACTTAGCCAAAAGCCAAAAGCTTGAGAGGGACCCATGACATCCCTCCCCCCACCACTGGAGAAGGCAGAAGGGAGAGCAAAAAAAGCCCAATTAACACTAAAAGTTATGGCTTTTAGATTACATAACATAATTGAGAGAAACATACATATATGCTCCAGAGAATGGTCAGACAGGCTGAATAATTTAAGTTGCAAAATAGTTTTATTACTAAAAACTAAGTTTTTTTTTTTCTTATTACAAAGAATACTTAGTAGTTTTTAGTAATACTAAGAATACTAAGAATACTTAGCATTCTTTGGGGAAGGGAACAGAGAGAGGGAAAACTTTACAAGAAGAAATAAAAATGGACATTTTAAGACACCTGTTAAGCTTTCTGGGAACCTGTCTCTCCCAGGTTACCTCTCCCCACCCCTCCATGCTTCCTGCGCAAGAGAGGCAGGGATGGAAGTTTTAACACAGATCATACTACTCATTACAGTTATCATCCAGCACCATAGGAGAAGAGTTCTTACGGCTCCAAGCTGTGGAAGCTCTTTTCCCAAGAAACAGTAAAACTGCTGGTGGCATGGGATTCTTTTTTTTTACCTTGTGGGAAGAAAGGAAAACAGTCCTCCAAGGCCGACTGTATTATTTCGGTGGTATAAGGCCACTATCTCAAATCTCCTGGCAGAACACATTTTCTTCTAAGCATCCACTTGCTTCAGACATGCAGGGGGGGGCCAAGCCTCTTCCCCCTTTTTGGCTTATGATC
>NW_026624588.1:7827-41846 GCF_030028575.1 Malurus melanocephalus
GGGGGGGTGGAAACCACCTCTTTCCCCACAGGACACAATTTCTTCTAAGCATCAACTCGCTTCAGATGTGAAGGGGAGGGCCAAGCCTCTTCCCCCTTTTTGGCTTATGATCAGTCCAGTCCTCAAAGCCCAGGTTTTTTATCTCGGGTGCAGAGCCTCTCTTTTCTGTACAGGTCTACCATTGAAGGAACAGTCCTTTCAAGAAAAGTTTGTTTTCTCCATATTCAAGTACCACAGCACAGCACCTGTCTTCTCTTTACTGTGTATCCATTTTTTCTCGTATCTCCTCACCCTCCTCTTCTGTCCTCCCCCAGTTCATGATACTTTTAGTTAACTAAATGCTAAATGGCGGCCACAATCTATCTTGTTTTGAATTCTTCTTAAGTACAAGAGTACACATCATCACAGAGGTGTAATGCTCATGTGCAATTGACCCAGGCCTGACTAACAGACTGTCCATCAACCTCAGAGCCATAATGGATTGGTTCTGAAACACAGGGGGCAGGGCTCCTTTTACTGGAGAAGGAGAATGCTTCTAGAACTTTGTCACAGGAGCCATCTTTGTGGTTTCTTGGTTCCATCCCCCACCACCAAAAATCAGACTGAGTAAAACCAGGACATTTGGTAAACAATACACTTTGTAGTCACAGAGAAGGCTCTGAATAAAGCTATTAAAACTATGTATTGTACAGTTCTAACAGTGTCACATCTCCTTAACACCAAATATTTACATGTCTGGAATTTTTAATGTGGAGAGGCAACACTGGCTTCATATATAACCAGAAAAATCTGTAACAGAATGTGTTTCTGCATAAGCTATGATTAAAAAATAGTATTTTAGATACTGCCATTGCATTTAGTAGCTATCTGTAACTCTTTACTTTCTGGTAGCAATAATTTCTGATAGGAGTAATCCTTTTCACTATGAATAGTTAAGCCAAAGATGAAAGCTACTAAAACTATCTCCAGAGTTCTGCCATCATGTATAGGGAGACGCTGGGTAAATGGCAGTGACATGCAAAGGCCTACACTGGTGTTGTACCTTTGTGTTTGACCATGATTCAGCAGGTGCTCTTCAGAATTCATGACTGTAATCTGCCATGGCAAGTTCTCATAATTCTAAACTGTTTTATTTTAAAAGGAGTCTTAACACTCGTAAGGGCTTACTCTAGGTTTGGATGACCACAAGTGGAGCATCACCAATGGACAGAACTAATCTTATTTTTAGTCTACACAGAAAATTGCAGAAAATCTGCACGCATAATCACAGTAAAGAATCCTAGTGATGGTAGATACCATACAAAAGAACGCCACAGGGAACATGATTGTGTGTCTGTAGAACTGATTATTTAGACAACCTAAAATAATTACTGGCTTTCCTTGTTACAATTTTGGTTCTTAGCAACGGTACTGTCCAGAATCCTAAGTATTTCCTGCTTTTACCAGCTCTTCTGAGAACTAAGCACTTTCAGTGTAAATAAGACATTGTATGGTATGCAAAGAAATTCTAGTGAACTTGTAAATGGGTTTATGGGAGTGATCTCCTATTCATCTTCTCCCTGCCAAACTTCTTTCCTAGGAGGATGATCAGCATGCTACAGAATCACACTTGCTTCCTCCCAGTGTATGAGACTAATTATCAGGCTATGTTCCTTTATTTTAACTGATAAATGAGAACACAAACAGTACTGATGACTTCTAGCTTAAAAGCAGTGAGACCAAAACCATACAAACAGAACAACTAAACACAGTAGTTGTACTGCTCTGAAATATGGTTTTCTCATAGGTTCTGCGCTTTGTTACTGAAGGACAAGTAAAATCCACCGCATATCTCACTACTTGTAATTTCAAACTCCAATGTATTCCACAATTAACGTTTCTACTTCTCATCTGGCCACTTCACACTAACGCAAATAATTTATTGCTAGATCTAGTATCTTCCTGGTAGACTACATATTAAATTTAGACAGACCACCCGATCTCCTAAGCCCTGAAAGAACAACCCTGAGGTCTATTCTTGATGAATATCCATCACCATTGTGGTACTGTGCTCAACCTGCCTACCTTGTTAAGAATGCAGTATCAAGAATGCAACTCATATTATTTAACAAGTTCTTTATAAATTGGATGAATAGTACACATTTTTCGTCACAAAATACAAAATAACTTCCAACTGATTCATTGTTTCGACAGCTGAATAGTTTTGATTTTTTCATGCTACACAACACATACTGCATATAGCAAAGACTGTTCTGAAACTGAAGAGGCAACGCGATACAAGAACCTAACTTACGTAGGAGAATTTTTTTTTTAAATCATGTGCTGAAGGAATGCTACAGCCACTGCAAAGTTGCTACTGTATTACAGGACTTGTCACTGCGTAACTGCTTTTGTGCTCTAAAGCAGACTGAATTTACCTTGTGCAGCAGCATAGATCATTCAACCAGCTATATTTAGCTGAATGAGGATCTAGCTTTTGTGGGATATGTTAATAATGCATTGGAAACATTTGTGCATAGCCTAACAGCATAGACTGTTTTTCTTTAATTTTCTTCTATACTGAGCTGGTGAAGCATTGAAACAGAAATAAATTTTGGGCTTTCAGGCTATTGATTTACCATGTTTACAATTTTGTAAGGAATATTATTCTCAACTGTACTTGCAGSTAATGATAAATGTTAACTTAAAAGTCTGGTAACTTCTTATGCCTCCCTCATAATAYTGTCATGATAAAACCCTTTCACAAACCATTTTTTTTCTCTACTCCTTTCTTTTTACACCATTTTTTAACCATTACTCCTTACTTTTTCACCACAACCCATGAAAGGGTCCCCAAACTCTTTCATATGCCCATGTATACCCAAAGATAAAAAGGGAAGGCTGACTTAGACAGCACATTTCTGTGTGCCTCTTCTCCATGCACAAGATGTGGAACAACAGCTTAACCACAGGCATGTTTTCAAAATAGACTTCTAAGCCACTATACTCTATACAATAAAGGCCTACAGAGGTCCTAGTTCAGCTGACTTAAGGATGCCTACCAACACTAGCTTTCCTACACATTGATTATGTTCCACAAGAAGAAGGAAAAAATGACAAGAATTGTGAACAAAACCCCTCAAGAATTAGGATTTAATGTGTAGTTATCTTTATGGAAGGCCATGTATAATGTTACCGAGTGCTGCTGGTACATACATGGATTTCCAGACTACATATCACAACTCAAATCTTCTCCAGCCACACCAAAATGAAGCTGAATTTCTATCTGTCTCTCAACATGGTTGATTCATSATGCTCACTTGTTGTTTTACAGAATGTTAATTTTATTATTTTTTTTTTTTTATCAGTAGGCTTTCCCGGTACTGCTTGATCTCAAACTCAAGATTTGGGCTCTGGGTTGTTGCTATACCTCAACTTCCAGATACTCTAAAATATGTATTTCAGAAGGACTAGCCTATTTTCACATATTTTTAGAATTCTTTATTCAACAACATAAAGAACAGCACTTATGTTAATGAATAGGAGGATAAAAGAACTCAATTCAGTATCAGCTTTTACAGAATACTTGGAGTCTGAGTAATACAAGATGCATAATGCACTGTCCTTTCAATTTTTTTAGTCAATATAAATTTGAGCTAATCACTGATGTACAAGATTATAAGAAATGAATGTTTGCCTGAACTGCTGCATTATGTTATTTAGCTTAAAATAACTTAATTGCTTTCATAAAACACTACTCTAACCATAATTTGTTATTATAATGTTCAGAATACTGTCCTATTTTTCAGACACTATGTGTCTTGGGTTGATTTATGATAACATTCTATTCCTAAATTCCAGCTACTTGTATGCCCAAAATGTGCTTGTTCCTTTAAATGTGACCCAGAAGAAGGGGCGGCTGGGAAGCCAGCGCAGACGGTTAAAAGCCGGGGCTGCCATGCACACTGTTTGTTGGGAGCTCAGCTGCAGTGTCGAGAACTCACCTTACTGTGTGCAGAGGAGTTACATTATTGCCGCTTATCTAGCTTGGGATTGTTAGCTTGGGCAAACAGCTCTCCCTGAACTGCCACCCCCTCTATGACTTGTGTGATTTTCTTCTGGAGCAATTTGGTGGGGTTTTGGTCCAAAAAACCGGGAAGCAAGCACTGATCAGACGGTGGGGACAAGCTGCGCCGCTCTGTCTCATCCCAGACTCCACAAGAAGCCAAGCTGGCAACAGAAAAGCACACCGAGTCCTCTGTTTCATTCACAGTGAGGAGAGGACTACCACCAGATTGCCCCTGTTGCCCAAGCCACCACGTGGACTTTTTTTTTTGTGTTTTTCTTTTCCCTAGAACAAGAGCCGCATCATCTTTCTCAGCACCATGTGCGGAGCAGCTGTGGGGAGAGTGGGTAGCAAGGGTTCCTGTACTTTTAAATATCTAGCAGTTACTTTTTTTTTATCTGTCTCCTGTGGGCACCTTGGTTTGTTGAGAAACTATCTTTTTCTTTTCACTTTTGCCCRAACATCTATTTCATATTGGTGGGAAAAAATTATCAAATTTTTTCACTTCAGAAGGAACATTTACCCTATAACATTTTTCTCTGAAAACATTGTCGCAAACTTAGACACTATGTTATCTTAAAATTAATTCATCAGGATTTGAAAACAGCCTCACTCTTTAGCCTTACAGCTATGTATACATATGGAGAACAGACACTAAGAAGATTTTTAAAAAAGCAGAATTTTTTAGAAGAGTGTATTTTAAAATATCTTGCAGGCTTAGACTATTTCTTCCCAGTAGTCTGTTACAATTTCTAAAGTGTCCATATAAACACATATACAATTTTAATAATCAAAGACGTAAGAACCCTGTAAAATAATGACAGCAATCTTTTAATTGAAAATTCTGTTCTTAAAATAATATAACTTTTAAAACTTTACAAACACTAGAAAAACTACTATTTTAAAGCTTGGACATGTCTTGCTTTGAGTGATGCTTGATGCAGCAAATTTTATCAAATTAGTAAAACTAAGTCCATTTTGAGACAGTACCTTGTAACAATCCCATTTTATTCATTGTATATAGACACAAAGAAGAATGAAGATACAATGGAGATAGCTTTGCATGTCTTAAACGCAAGTACTAATTGTAGTTTATCATACTAAAATATTATTCATCCAGGCTTACTATTCCTGCTAAGAGATATGGAGAGGTAGGGATAATTAATCTTGGTGAATATAATACTAACGTGGCCATACAGTTGAAGGACCTAATGCACTATGTTCTTTTCCTCCGGAGCCGGAGACACGTTCTTACTTTTAAAATCCTAATAACTCATCTTGAGTTGTCAGTCACCTCTTCTGAGTCTCTGAAAGGCACTTGCAGCCAAAGAACTGAATTTTTAAATGGGAAAAGAACTTCAATCTTCTTTTCCCTGAGAAGATATACAAACAGCACACAGGAATTCGACCTTCTAATCTGCAATTCAGCAAATGTCTTTACTTACTTTTCATCCCAAACACGATCACCTCTGTGGAAGACAACCAGGTTATTTTCAGGGTCCAGAGACAACCCAGAAACTTGGCCTAGATTGAGCTCTAATCCAGGCCACTCCACAGCCTCCTCTATGTGGAAATCTGACCAAAGAAATAAAAAAAAAACCAGATGATGATGCACCATATTTATTTAAAAAATCCAAACATGGTTAACCAACATTTGGTACAGACTGTTGGGAATTACATGGATATTTTCTTACATGCAGTATTTCAATCTAATGCATTGCAATTTAATTCCAAGCATAGTTTTAACACAATAAAGCATGCACAAACACTGGCATCCTACTACATACAGATGACACAAATGTCAAAACTGCTTTTAATTCCATTCTTTTCTCCACTGAAAGATTACGAAAATATACAAACACCAATCAAATCAGCAGGCAAATTTCAATATTAACTATCAGTTAAATAATAAAAACCATGAATCACTAAATAAAATATGTGGTAGGTGAATGATTCGTGGGGTTCTTTTCTATAAAGCTTTCAACACTAAGAAAAAATAATTCTTGTACTTAAATAGTAAAACTCAACTAAGAGAGAAAATTCAGTTTCAACTTAAAGATTAACATTAAAAAGATAAAAATATGGTCTCTTCAGTCACTCTTTTATGTAAAAGCAGAGTGACAAGAAAAAAAAGCATAAACTGTTCAATATTTGAAAAGTTGCAGAGTTGATTGCAAGGATTAATTTCTCATAGATCACCTGCATAAATACTATTTGGAAGAGGCTGCTCTTGTGTTGTCTGTGGCAATATATTAAGAGACAAATGAACTAGATTATAAAAAATAAAAATGTAATGGCAAAAGAAATCTAATTCTGATAAGAAAAAGAAAAGAAAATTAAAAATCCTTTCTATGTACTAGGAAACCCACTACAGCTTCCTTTCAGAAACTGATTTGTCAAGCATAATTCAGGTATCTTTAGAAGGCACAGTTTGCATGTGGGCACATACAGCTAAACTGAAGGCAAGTAAGAAGCAATTTCTTTGAMGTTATGTGAAACTGGAGCCATTTCACTAATATTAAGTGTATTTGATAGTATCATGCTTTACTTTGCAACTTCCAGTTCACCCAAAGTTTGTGAGTTCTGCTATGATCCTAAACACCAATCACTGGGTTATCATCTAGGCAGGTGAAACAGACATTCAAATTCACAAAGTGCCAGAGCAGCCTGCTTTGAAACAAGACAGATCACAGATCCAAGAAGTCTGAGAGGGTTCACATTGAAGAGATCTTCCAACAAAAGGAAAAATTAAGCAGGAAACCATGCATAAAATCTTTGAACGACCTGATAATACCCTGACCTGACACTTGGAAGAGATGTAGTCTGAGGGATAATAATTCTCTACAACCTACACAAGGGAAATACAAAACCAGTGCCGAAAACCTACCACAGACTAGGGGATGCTTTACGTGTTTAGATTTAGATATCATATCTAGAGTAGGTGACAAAACCAAAAGAAACCTAAAGCTGTCAACAACTGCAATGAATCCAAATCAGTAATCAAAAACTTCTAAAACAAGAAATTCTGCASTGTAGAAATTTTAGCTAAACAAAAGCTCCAAGCTAAAGGAAAAGCTGTTTTAAAAAATGGATAAATATTCATACTTCTGTACAGTTCAGCTGATTACAGCAGGTGCAGTGCCAAGTATACTCATGGATATGTTTGGATTTTGAAAGGAATAAAAGAATACAAATTCAGTTTCTACTTCCTAACTTGCTCATCCCATATCTCTTTAGGTTCCAGAAAGGTTGTCTAGGTTCCATGTTATAAAGCCCCTTGGCCTCTGAGCCTTTTCAAAAAAGGTAGGAAAAAAAAAAAAGCTGAACAAAGGAACACTAAATTTTGGGCTCTATTTGGTCTCTCGAAAGGCACATACTATAAAATACAAAATGCTTATACTTAAAGGAATAAACAATAAAATGAATGTACAGGGGAGAACAATCTCATCACAAGACCTCCAACCTCAATATAATCTTTAGATTTTACCACATTTTTCCAAAATTGGTTAATTAGCGTTACATCTTCTTTTTCTTTTGCAAGTCTCATTCTGGAAKTCCTTTATACAGGTTTATCTCAAGGCAACTAGCTTTTAACAAAATCTCACTAAATCTAGATTTAATTTATCTAAGACTTACTACCATTTCCCTAAAAGAATAAGTGGTCCATGGAACAATTTCCTCTGACACTAATGAAAATTGCTTTCCCCACTGAAGTAATTTACAATTACTTGGAAAAAACAAGAACACCAGTTTCATTGTAAATTAGATCTCTAAATTTAAGTGCCAGATGTTCTACCTTTCAATGTTCTTTCATTAAAAAAAAAGAAAAAAAATGGAAGAATTACATGCTTTAGAACATGCAATGAAGTCTCTAATCAAGTGAAAAATTAAACTYTTATATTTATTGACACAATTGTAATTTAGTCTCCCGAATTCCCTGGAAAATCATTCCAGCTTCTAACATTACAAAATGTAAGTTGTTGCATTTATTCCCTATCATCAGAATACTCATTTGAATCATATCAAATTTAACTAAGCACTGCATGGAGGGCTTTTTAAATTGGAAAATTACACTCTTAGCCTTATTTAGGAAGTATTATGGTACTAGATGCAATGATAAACAAACAACTTGACTGATTAGTGACCAGTCCAGGGTTACAAGCTACGAACAGTGCTGGAAGTGCAGTAGTATACAAAATTTTAACATTTACAACAACTTTACTTACTATATTAGCAACTATTTCAGGCCAGTTACTTGTTAAAAATTGGAATATTGGCAAGACTAAAAATATTAAACTATTTTAATTATTTTTTAAATATAAATTAATTAATTATTTTAAAACATAAATTAACATAAATGAAATTAGTTTAACTGAACAGTCTCGTCCTAAGAAAACGGAGATTTTTTTTCAATTCAATACAGTTTTTGATGAAAATTTTTTATTAAATCAAGACAAATTTACTTCTTCCCTTGAAGAAAGTTTTGTTATGGAAGATTTTGTTCTTAAGTATGTAAATACTCCCCTAACAAGAAACTAAATATACTCTTAAAGATTTTATGGCTACAAAAGTTCTTTTGCCAAAAGATGGTAGTGACAGCTTCAGCAGGTCAGTAATTCTGTAGTTAGAAGTATTACATACATAAAGAAACAACCCCAAAAAATTGCTAATTGAGAAAATGTCAGGTTTCTTTTTYCTTATATCTCAAGAATGCATCATTTGAAACTTCATTTATTAATTAGTCCTCCACCAAAAAATTTCCTCCAAATGAATACACGGCTACTGACATATTTGAGCAAATGCTTTCTGTAGGTAGAATTCATGCAATAAGTTTTGTCAAAATAAGCCATTTATTCATCTCACTGATATTCCCTCCTCTGGATTGGTGAAAACAGAAATTAATTTTCTCCTTTGCCTTGTACACACCACATGTTATTAGTTTATGCTGAAAAAATTCCTTTTGCAGAAATGCTATCCACATTACTTTCCTGAGCATTTAATTCCAATGAGGTTAATGGATTTATTTATGATTTATGCGTATGTCAGGCACATAGTAACATTCCAGTAACATTCCATTTTTTTGCCCCTTACCAATAATTTGACCAGCTCTCACTTAACTGGATAGCACAGCATAACATTATAAAGTCCTCATCTTTAGTTTTCTTTTAAACACAAACCTAAGATTTTGCTAAGCTTGAACACTGTAAGAGAACTTCACATAAGCAGACAATACATGCTAACATTATGAAGAAAAATAAAAATAAAATGGATGTTGGATGATACATGTATATGAAAGTACTTGGAAACATCAATCTTGGTGGTTGTAACATAAAAGCAGGCATGTGTGGCTACAGCTTATGCATACAGATGGCTTTCATGCATACATATCAGCTTCTTTTATGAGACAGTTGTCACATGCTGCATTATCTGGCTTTCCACATTAGCAAGTAAGGCTAAGCACTGTCAATATCACAGAGACCAAAATGCAAACAACAGTTTCACGGTTTCTGCTGTCATAGAAACCTGAAGGGAATAAATTGTAGTTCTAGCATAACAAAGCAGCCTGTACAAGAACATTTGGAAAATCAAGCCCTATTTGAAGTCAATATGCAGAGGATTTTACTTCTGAAGAATTGTTCAGGATTAACTACGACTCTTTCTGAATGAGAGAAGAAATGTGATAGAATTACAGCAGTAATTTTTACAAAATTGTCTATCTGCCAAGTCAAGGTAATCAGCAAACTATTTCAGTGACCATTTTATAATACCTACTTGTATTAATTTCTTCGCTTCCTGTGACTACTATATCCTGTGTTTACCTTGTTTGAGTGTAGCTGATATAAAATCATTAAGTAAAAGTCTTTAGAGTATAAAAAAACTACCATATTGTTCAGAAACTACTGGCATTGTGCCATCAGCATACATTCTTTCTTCAYACATGGAGGGGGAAAGAACCCCAGTGAAACACCTCCAAATTAGAGGGAGAACATTTCAATAATTAGAAAAACTGTAACAAAAAATACTTCCAAGCCTCAATTGATATTCCCTTCAGATTTTGCTAATGTGGATCACAGCTCTTAAACTGCATTTAATTGTATAAATTAACCCCTAACCCACCTCCTTTATGTTCTTTTTCCCAGCTTCCATCACCATGTTTAGACTGTTGTAAAGAGAAATGTCTGTTCTCTGGTGGCCTCAAGGTGGACTGTAGTCTGTGAAATTTGTGAATTCTGTCTCTGACAAGAATAGTATTGTCCCTTTCATCATGATTTGCGATCTCTCTGGCAAGATCTTTCTTTTGGACTACATTAGCAATCTCTGCTACAAGATCTGATTCTACCTTTTCTGTAGGCTTGTGCTTATGCACATGCACAACATCTTCCCTTTCTGCTAGAAGCTTAGAAAGGAGTGAATACAAACCACCTGTACAGAAAAGAGAAAAAATAAGAGGAAAGGAGGAAAAAGCCCATTATAACAGATCAAATAGTTTTAGAAGGTTTCAGCAAGGTATATTGTAACAAAGTTATTCAGTTATTGGCAAAGTAGCAAAGAGGAATTGTTTCCTCAGGAACTGAAGGACCCACATTTCTAGTGTAAAAGTCAAATTGTGACTGACTTTAATTTATAAATAGATGCCCACTTTTACATGACACTCTGGCATAAAAAAATCATCACCTCTGGACAGATGCTCTTGGGAACAAGGAACAAGAGAAAAAGGGAAAAGGAGAACAAAAGGAAAACATAGGCACATTTCAGCGGAAGAATATTTATGATGGATTTACCTGGATTTGCCAGGCTACTGCASAGTTGTCACATTGTCACAAAACAAAGAGGGAACAATTCTACAGATTCATCAAATTTTTCACTTATAAAGACAGTAATAGACAACCATAATACTTTTCAAAACGTATTTTTTTAAGTCTGTCATTTTATAAGAAGCTTAAGCTGCAAGAAAAAATGWATTTCCCATTTGCAAACAGATCCTATAGCACCCACTATAGAAAAAAGACAAAGCAGTAAAGCTGAATGTTCCATTACATCTGCTTTTATTTATTCAATCTGGATGGTATCCCTTCTTTTACTCCAAACAGTAGCACTCCTTAAACACAGTATCATCTGGCAACAAACGGAACACTATCTTCTCAAGGTGCTTGCTAGTACTGCAGTAATCACTGTAACTTTCTTAGGCATCAACAAAAAATTCAATGCATTCCAGAATAATAGCTCAAAACAAAAAAATGAGAATAGAATTTATTAAGCAAGTATCTTGGCTTCCTGATGCAACAAAACTATGATACTTCCTGTTAAATATTACTACACCATTTGAAAGGAGATTTTCAATGTGCTTTAAGAATWACTGCAAGCAGATACATTTCTATTTCAAACACAAAATTAAGTGTGTAAGTCCCTAACAAAATTACTTGCAATTAAAGAAACTGTATTATTTTATGACAAGTTACATAGAACATTTTTTAGAAAAGTGAAACTATACATAGTGAAGCCTTCACACAAACTGAATAAGTAAACAAGCAAACAAACAAGCACCTCCCACCTCTTCCCMAAAAAAATCAAACCCCAAAAATCTGATTCAGAACCAGAAATCATTTTTGAAAATAATTTTAAGAGGATCTGTCATATAATTAAACAGTCCCAGTTCAATGTTTTATAGTAGGATTCCACTCCTTGCTGAAAATTAAATATCCCAGATGAGATATTCTGTCAGAAAATAATTACTAAAGTAACAGGGCCAATTTCAGTGAAATTAACAAAGCAAATTGGAGAAGAGAGAAAATTATTAAGCTGTATACCAAATATGAATAATTTGCTTCAAATACAACTGATAAAGCTAGAGCACTCTATTATTTTATTATTGTCATTCAATTAATCCAACTACCAACTCAAATCAAATCCAAGTATTTTAAAAGTAAATCACTTACATTTTGGTTAGAAACCATTTCTGTTCTGAGAAAGATTTTTAACTAAATTAATCAGATTCAATAGTCTGAATTTAAAGCAACCAATTGAAGCAGAAAAACAGCTGAAATTTCCTTTACTTAGGAAACATTTGGTATTAAAGTACTCTCCATTGGCCTTTTTCTTTCCCAACATTWAAAAAATTAAATTATGTCATTCAAAACAAATATTTTGGTTTAATCTACGGATGTAGACCCATAGATGGAAAGAGCCAACTAACTCCCCTACGAGGCAATCATTTCTAATGAGAGGTCTGAGTGGGAGCAACAGTGCTCTCCCTAACATAAGTCCCTAATCAAACAAGCCTGATGCTATTTTAAACTACAGCCCTTTAGAAGTAAGTTTAGTGATCCTTAYACAGCTCACTCTCTCCTAGTTCTCCAACAACTGACTAATCAATTACTATCTAATCAGGAACAGTTTGTACAAAGGTTTCAGAACTCTCAAAGCTTAGATGCTCATTCCACTTGAGTGAAGTTTGACATCTTCACGCTCTAGTCAAAGCACTGCAATCTATCTCTCGTGTGCAAGTGTTGTCACAGAATAATTAAATTATTCTCTAAAATAGATACTGCTTGTTGATTAAAAAAAAAAGACAAGAAAGCTCTTTAGTTTACCTGATTAGTTTAGCTTCTTCAAAAGAAACTGTTACAAGATAGAGCTCAATAGAGGACAAGAAGAAAAGAGAGCAGGAGAATTCAATTAAAAACAACAAAAGTGAATAATTTTCAGGAGAGGTTGCTTTCACAGAAAACTCCAATCATCTTTAAGGAAACTGTTAATCAGGGATTCAAGTCTAAGTAGGTTGACCAGTTCTGGCTTTCTCCTAAAACAGAGACAATGACTATGAGCTATATGAGGAACCTTCAAACAGTGGAGTATAGAGTAGGCCATTCTGAGTACTAGTCATGATCAGGGGCTATAGATATTTTCCAAGCTGAGCTTGTCCTGTTAGAGCTTTCACTGAGCAGGGTTTTGTAACCACAGAAGTTAAGAATACTTAGGAACTGCTTGATTGTATGGTAAAGSGTGTGCATCAGAGAATGGAAGCGGTCAGAAGTGTAGCAGCCCTGAAACTGTAATTCTTTTCTTACGTGAATGTGTTTAAGAAAATGAGTATGGAATCTCCTCATCCAAAGTTAAAAAAAAAATATCTATGAAGTCCACATACCTGACCAGTATCTCCATACTTTTGGCACAAACACTAGGTTGAAGTGCCCTGTAAATGTTTTGCCATCTTGACAGAACTCATTACAAGGCACAGAAGACGTGGATGTGATTTAAGTTTTCTGCATACCCAGTGTATTCAACTGTACCCTAAATTCCACATATTGAATGTGCGTCAAAGTTTTTTTCAAAGCAAAGTTTTGATTGTGATCTCCAGACAGATTCCAATAATTTGTAAGCAGTGTAATTTTAAGAAGTGGTTCAGAATTCCCTAGATTTAACTCGCAAAGAGCAGAGTAATGTTTATTCTGAGTAAAAGCTGCTCTGTGCAAAGCAATATCCAGCAAACATCAAGGAACTATCTTGTGCTGCTGCTTTACAGCTGACTTAAGMAACATCCTTCAGCTGTTCCAGTTGGTACGTCTGAAGTTACTCAGTGGGAAAGGAACATTTCTTGGTCTTGGCTGTGATGAGACAGCCTGGCCTTTAGAATGCCTGGGTATGACCAGATGAAGACACAGGTGAAACAACCACTTGATCTTAATGAAAAAAACTGAAGCATAGCGGTACAGTCCCTGGGGAGCTGCCTGATTAGGCCACATTTGGAGAGGATACTTGTATTTCTTATGTCCAAGCTTATCAGCACACTTCCCTCTGATTGGCTATACCCACCTACAGCTTATTCTTTCTGGAGGAAGTGAGAGCAGTCAAGACCAGCATCTCCAGAAGAAAATGCACAAACATATTCTTGTAAGTTTAAACTTCCTATGATGGTTCTACACTACCAAAGTCTTTTACAGAATAATGCTCTGGTATATAGTCATACAAATAAAATTGTAAATGGGCAACTTCATTACAGAACATGAGTTGAACCTCATCTGATTTAATAAAAGGTCAGATTAACATTGATAAAACAGTTTACACATATGATTTTTTTTAGTCATGAGGTTTAGTTTTTGTAGTCCTGGAAGGAGCAGGGARTTAGTCCTAACAACCCTTATGGGTTTCTTCTAACTCAAGACATTCTATGACTCTATGTCTAAAACCAGTCCTTTTATTTTTTTCCCAGCATTAGAACCCAAGTTCTGCAATCTGCAGTGAGCAGTTGCTGTCCGTAGACCCCCAGCAGCACACCATGGTGCTACTGGAAGCRCTAATACCCAATACAGATGAAGTATCTAGCCATGGTGCTGAAGGATCAAGCTATACAGATCTGAAGTTCAGCCATTGCAAGCTTGCCTAGAGAGCATGAATGCAATAAGATACATAGGTGAAAATGAATTTTACTGCATTTTAGAAAAAAGACAAGACATCCTGGTGGTGTCTGAGAAATTTCATATCCAGAATCTGTATTTTTGTCATAATGCCTGCACAGTTTCACTGTGATGGTTCAGAGAGCCTCCCTAGTCTGTCACCGGCATTCCAGACTCATGTCCTTCATTCCAAATTCATGCCTTGCTCTTATCATAACACGACCAAGAAGCAAGTTTCCACAGCTGACTTTGGGCTTCCCAATGATCTCTGAACAAAAAAGGGTGTATTCTGAGACTGCATATTTCTGTCTTAGCAGGATGTGCTTCTGTTTAGTGGGTTCATCTGACAAAAGTGGTCAGGGGTTCTGCCCCTTCCTAAGTACTGAAATCATGAAATTATATGGATACAACTATGACTCACTTCAGCAGAACTACTGTTCCTGATAAACATATGGAAGCATCTGCAAATATCACTTGCAAGACTGTGAAAATGTGAGTAAATGCCTCCAAAATAGAGTTTTTAAAAATTCAGTTTCATTTTCTTTGCCTTCTTTGGCTTCTAGATGAAACTACTAAGGTTATTATAATATACATACAGAAAGTAACACTGATTGTGGAAAAGAATAGGAGAAAGGCATAGAATGACATTATGTAAATGAATAAAATCTAATGTCTGTTTCACCTGATATTTAATACAGTATGACATAATAGGCCAAAACAACTTTCAAAATGTCTTCTAGTCTGTAATTATTTTTCATGCAAGTCATCATTGAATCTGTTGCTTTGATGAAAGCATTGGAACAGTTCCTGAGAATGACAAAGTAGTACATAAGGCTGGTTCCTTTTTGAAAGGATTTGAGGGGCTGGGAAGCATAGATATGAAGAAAGGAAAACAGTTAAGCTATTCTAGGGCTTCTTGGCCACCATCGCTGCSCTAAAGTGCTATGTACTAACAGCACAGCCAAACTGAAATATTTGAAGAACCAAGAATTGCATCAGGTCTCAAGGCATTTCTAAGCAGCTTACAGAGCTAAAAAAAAAGAGGATGGAAGAAAAAGTAAAAAAAATTAAATAATTTGCTCTCCTCTTCTGTATCTGCATGTCCCTCAGAAGGGCTTTTACTGCTACCTCAATGTAAAAGCATTTTGTTTCTCATTAATCATTTTTTCCCTATCAAAATATTTCAATGTAGATATGTTTTGAGAGCCCAAGCATAGTTTTAAAAAAATCACTAGGTTACAAGAGTTTGCAAATGGGAATATGTGAAAGCTAAGTAAAAATATGCAGTAAGATGAAGAATCTTCACTGAATATTACATTTTGTTACAGACACACGTTCTTCATCCATAAATCAAAACTTGATACCCAAAACCAAGGCTGCTTGTAGCTACCCAATGGCCCTGCTCTTTTCTTTCCTTCCCGACTAGTAATAAGTTCCTCACAAGCACCAATGACTTTGTTAAAATAAAATATATTTATTAACTACTTCTAGATAACTAGCAATAAACACAATGAAACATATGAATGAAATATACAACATTTCACTGTGCTCATTTGGATATACTACAGACATTTGAATCCCGGCATAGGGTGCACCTCAAATTTCTATTTCATGCAGAACATACTTTGAAATACATTTAGTCTCACAAAATGATGTGAGAGTATGTTTATTACAAAGGAGTTCTGCTGTCTTTAATGTAAAGAATCATCATGTTTCATTTTAAAAAAAGAGACAGCAAAATTATAAAAAAGGAAAATATTTGCCAACAATATTAATATCAACATTAACATTATTATAATTAATAATTTGGGCTTGTTTTAGATTTGTGATATGACTTGATAACTCTTCATGTACTAATACATCTTCCATTTCTTCAGATATATTAAAGATATTATAAACAGTTTTTTGTAGTTGTTCATTGATAGCTAGCATTTTAAAAAACACCCAGGAAACATCTCTCTATAACTTTAGGAGCCAGGGAACATAAACACAGGGTCAGACAGTGAAGACTGAAACATTAAAATGGCTTCTTTCCATGCATGTTGTATTTCCTGCTTAAATATGCAACTTAGAGCAACTGCTTTTTTTTTTTTTTTTTTTTTTTTTTTTTTTTTTTTTTTTTTTTTTTTTTTTTAGATCTGATGCTTCTTTCTTCACTGCGCTCAAGATGCTTTTGGGAAGATTATGAATAACCTTATCCTAATCAAAGGCTCATCTGTTATTTACAACTTTGAGCAGGATCATTTAGTGTTGAGAGCAAGAAAACCCTCCGTGATTCTGAATCTCCATAATTAGAATTCTCTAGTGGTATAGACCACTCTTAGTATCTTACAGTAGCATTTTCTTCCAAGGTGTAATTCGGTTACTTTTGTCTTACTTTTGTACTCTATTTAAGGCACCTCATACAATCTCTGAGCACTAAACATGCATCCAAAGCCTGAAAAAATCTGAAGGTTTTTTTGTATGTCTGGCCTTAATCTAAAAATATCTCACTTAATTCTATGCATGCCACATCAATATTGGAACATGAATTCATCTTCCATTTCAAGCCTCTCAAGAATTTTTAACCACCTACTAAACCAAACTCCTCTCTTTTCTTACAGCCATACACAAACTAGCAAGAGTATATTATTACAAATTTATTTTACAAAGCAATGTAACCCATGATGACATAAAAATACATCAAGTCTTACTGGTTGATGCTGCTTCAGTGGCTTTGCCATGTAACAAAAACACATTATTGAAAAGCTAAAGACCTGACTGCCTGATGATTCTCCATTCCCCTTTCTTTCAACATCTGTGACACAAGGTCACAGGACTCCCTTCACATTTCCCCCTCCTTCTCTTTCCCTTAAAGAAACAAAAGACAGATGGGCAGAAAGTGGAGGAGCTGTATCTCCTTCTTTCACTTAAATCAGAGGTTTCTCTCCYAGATGCAAAACCACCTAATTCAAAACATTTTTATTGTAACAAGCTTTTCTCAGAAATGCAGAACTTAACAGAAAATATGTAATTCAGCACAAACATTTCAGTTTCCCAACTCACAGATTCAGCTACAACCTAGCAAAATATTTCCAGCTGTCTAACAAACACCTTGTGCAAAATACTTATCTATGTGTCTGTGTGTGTGCAGTCATTTGCAAACATACTATACAACTAAAAATAATTAAAAGATAGGGTAGGCATCCAGCAGGTAATAAATAGCAGATTTTATGTGTAACCTATATCCAGACCCCATTTTGTACAGATTATGATGTTAAATTTTCTTGCTAAGAAACTTCCTCCTACAATTAATGGGCTATCACAATATATGAATATTTAACTTATTCAAAGAGTCCTTCTCCAAGAACTCCTAAGCAAGTGTTTTAACTAAACAGAAAGACTTCTAACATTTTTATTTCACCATGTCTGTTTATGAAACACATGCTTGCATTAAATTACTTCAGCCTGTCCTATGAAATTATGGTCTGTAATTAGTATTATTTTACTAGACATTGCAGTCAGAATGGTCATTTAGAATCCATTCATTTTGGACCTACATATAGAAACATCTGAGTGTGAATTTACAGGGTACTTTGTACCATATTCTACACCTTACATTCAAGGCACATTTCCAGTCAGTTTCAGCAAGAGTTGTCTATATACAGACTTAGCTTCTGTTGTTTGCTTTGTATACCCTCAAAGATCGTGAAAACATATTGGGACATCAGATTCACCCAGCTACCTAGAACCACTCTGCAACCCTTACCAGTCTAGAGAAAAACACACTGTAATCGGAGGGCATCAAATTGCCTTAGACTATGGAGCTGTATTATTTTCTTTGTTTATGATTTCTATTACTATGCACATTCTAATCTCTAAAACAACGAAGTAAAAATGCAATGAGGTGTTTTCTAGGTGAGATGGTGGTGTCGCCATTAGGACAGCAATTCTAATGACTACAGACATGAAGCTCAGCTTTATAAAAGCTAACATCTGAATGCTTAACTAACACTGTAATACTTAAATTCAGGTTTAATGGGATTTCAGTTAACACATTCAGCTGTGAAAAAGGCACCTCACATGAATTTATCTGGAACATTCCAAAAGAAAAATTTTAAGTTCATTTATATTGAACTTTCCCATTTGAACTCCTGAATAAATTAGTCTCATGACAATCATGAGATAATCAGGGATAAGGGAAAAAAAACCCCACTGTACTGGCACTACCAACACCAACACTGAGAACAGCTGCAACTTTTATTCACTTCAGATTCCACCATCAGAAGCAAAATACATGTTACTTTTTCAATACTAACTTCTAAATGCCCTAAGTCAGAGAGAAGCAAAAACTTTCATAAGTACTTTTATAAGTGTCATGGCAAACATAATTTTTTACTTCACTGTACCAGAAGTACAGTGAAAATCTCAACTCTTTTCTCTCCCATATATGTGTATGTGACATAAATGCACACATATATGTCCATGTAAAACAAAACCCGAAGTCTAGTTTTGGGTTTATAAGCTGCTACTGAATTTTTGGCTCAAGCCAACCTTGAATTTTCCTTTAAATTATTTTTAATACACGTAACATATTTTATAATAATATAAATATAACAAAATAATTGTATTAATTTAGCTAGTAAAAATTCTGCTCCTTCCACATCAAAAAGTTTATGATTGTATCTAATATACACAAAATGAGATATCAAATAATGAGCCAGTCGAAACATTAAATTGTGGACACATGATTGACCATCACCCATCTTAGTCTTTTATTGCTTTTAAGAAACTACTCCTGCTACTGTTTATATGCATGAGWCTAAAACTTTCAGGTACACCATCAGCTAACTTTCTCAGCAGTAAAGGCTGCTTCACTGCTTGCACTCCAAAACGAACTATGCTATGCTGTAATATAGCACAGGAAAAGTGATAAACAAGCAGAATAAAACACATTTAGGCCTTTATTCAACAGGAAAAGCCATATGGTAGATATAGTGAATGCTAATATATGGATTTTGGTCTACTACATCTACTGTGTACAATTTAATCAGACTTCTAATGATGAACAAAAAATAAACGTACATAGTATTTGTTTTACCAGGGACTTGATGCTTCATCAGGAACAGGAAACTTTCCAATGCACCAAATGTCTCAATCAACTGCATTTTCTAGAATAATTCACCTCCTATAAACAGTTTATCCTCACCAAACAGTGACACTGCTGTTTCAGAAACAATATGATGAGGTCAGTTTCATTCAGACAAACTCATTAAAAGTTTAGCAGAGATTTGGCTTTGTCTTCATGCAGAGTGCTGACTGACTTTGTGATAGTCACCGCTTATTTCAATATATTTGCGTTGTTTATTAATGTGCCTCTAATGAGTGAAGATTATGGAAACGAAAATTCAGTGTAAAATCAATGGTAACATGTGGGAGTACCAGTATAATGAACATCCTGTGTGTGAGGAGGTACATCTATGCCCTGGCAAACATGCGATACACACATTATTCGCAGGCAGATATTTCCACATGGTAGACTTTTTTGGTTTATTCCCTTTGAGGCAAATGCTAAAATTTAAGACCACGGATATAAAAATCATCTCTTTGACCATGTCCCTAACCTCCAGGTTAATAAGCACCTCCATGGCAGCACAACAATTTAATAACTATTTCAAATGTAATAAATCACAGGAAAAGAAACCCATGCAAGACAAAACACAGAATTATTGGAAAATCGTTGAAGTACTTTCTTCAGAGAAAATCAAAGGTTGAATTTACCGAGAAACACRTCAGCAGCAAAAGAACTAATCAAAGACTCAGTTTTGGCGTCTCTGTGTTTTGTAGATAAGGTTATCATACAGAGAATATCGTGCCAGAACATAAAGAGAAAGACTTGTATCCTTTACCTCCATAAAAATACGTACTTATTTAATGACCTTAACTTCAGTGAAAGAATGCATGGGCTTCTGTGTTGCTCAGGGGTCCACTGCCTCCTCCCTCCAAACTGTAGAATTTTCCTGTCATTAAGGTTTTGTTCAAATTTGGTTGATACTGACTAACTCACTAGTGTTAACTGAGAAGATGCATGAACTGGCAACACCATTGCTTAAAACTGATTTGCCCCACAAAACTGGATTCCAATTTCCACATAACTTTTACAGGCACATTTTAGCAGACCATTTCCAGCTCCTGGTTTTACCAGTGTATCTTACCAGATGATTATCTACTTGCAGAACCACTCACTAAACCAGACACTTAACTTCCCCTCTTTGGAGACAAAAATAAAACCAAACCTGATTTGGTTTTGCCTGTTGCCTTTTTTTTGGCTTACTCAGACATAATTCAGCTGGGATTAGAGATGTATCAGTATAAAACTGAATATAGGTTCAAGTAMATGATGGGAGAATTTATCTTAAGCTAACGATTAAGAACATGAAAAGAAGTTCACAACAACTACTGTGTTTTGGTATTTCACATCATGAGCTCAAGCTATTTCAAATGGACAAAACAATTCTGTGAGTTTCCATAGAAACATGCTAGATGAGAATGTATACTAAATAGTGGTCGCCGCAAACCAGACTGCATTGCAGAAATGTCTTTAAAATGCATTTCAAAGACAAATGAAAATGATTTTAACAGCAGGACCTCTTTCAACATTTTTTTCAAACACTAATGAATTCAACAAAACACACACATAACAAGAACTGCAGCCAAATGCTAATGCACTTATTGATAACATAAAGATAAAGCAGATGGTCAGCATAAATTTTCATGTAACTTTGGAAGCTAYAGAGTGCTCATTTTGCTCTGAAAAAGGCTTAAAAATTTTGAATTGTTTTTCTTTCTTAAAAACATGCATCTTGAATTGACTAAGATAAATATCAGATATGACATTGTAAATATTGCTTCTAATAGTTCAAGGTTCTTTCGTTCAATATGGTTTCACGCTCTAGAAGCTAGCTTTTATGTAACTGAAACTTAATTATTTGAGTTAACGCTAAAAAATGGCAGTGTACATTCGAAGTGTCACCCGTTAGGGAGATGTTATCAAAAATTCTAAAAGCAGGCCCAATCTTTGCTCTCCTTAAAAGCAAAAGTAAATTTGCTTTTMTTTAATCTTTGAACCTCAATGTTGGTCAATGAAATGTGTATGAAACTGCAGCTGAGGTTTTCCCCTTAGTCTCAAGAAAAATCTTGATACKGAGGCAATATTTTTCTAGCAGTATATGACTCACAAGAACTTAAGTAGAGTTTTAAGATATTTCTGAAATATAAATAATATTCTGAGTATTTCTAAATGCTTTAGAGAAGTCATAGATTTTTTGTTCCCTCCAGCTTAGCATTACACATTTCTGTGTGAGTTTCAATGCATACATGCACATATACACAAATATACTGAAAAATARTAAGTATTAATTTGCACTCAACCTGCTGCATGTACAGCAAATATTGGAGCATAAGAACATTGTTTCCTAGTACACACATAGTAATATAAACTGAGAAATCAATGAAGAGTTAATAGCAAAGTTATATACAGAACACATTATGCATGTACAAATAAAACACAACCTTCGCAAATTAAATAAAGAACAGGAAAACCTAATGAAAAACCAGCATATAATTTATCAGTATTTTACATTAGTGAGTCCTCTACTTGACATAGAAATAAACAAGTACCTACCCTGATCCAAAATCTCTGCCTCTTCTTTTTTGGCTTGCTGCAGCAGATAACTTGGATCGCTATCCTTTGTTTCTGTAAGATGGATTTAAGATACCAGTTAACCTTTGATTGTGAATGGAATTGAGCAAAATGCTCTTCTGAAATGAACATTAGGCATGTTTATCTAGAAATAGTTGTTGTATGAAACCACAGCAGTAAAACAACTGACAACTGGAGGAAAAAAAAAAAATTATACTTCTAAGATAGAAGTAGAAATAAACACAGAAATAAAAATGTATATACAACATATATAAGCAAGCGCATACCCTGATCCAAAATCTCTTCCTCCTCTTTTTTGGCCTGCTGCAGCAAAGAACTTGTATCACTATCCTTTGTTTCTGAAAAATGGGTTTAGGGTAATGCATATTAACCTCTACAAGTGAACAGAAATAGCTCCCTACTGAGAAAAAAATACCCTTCTGAAAAGAATACCTGGTATTTTTATCATAGTACCACACAATGCAACAGTAAAAATGTGGAATAAAAACCTAAGATTCATACTTGCTACACAGACATACTTTCAGATTACTTCTGGATAATACTGTTGCTGCAACTTACATGCCTACTACTGTTCAATGTAAAGATTTGCTTCCTTCCATAACAAGGCAGCAGAATCTAGAAAACTATAGAAATGTTACGATTCAATTTTGTAGATAATAGATAGAAGATAAGGTAAACACTAAAAAACTGTTAATATAAAGTTTAGCATAGAAAAAGAAACCAATTGTTAGGGCCCACAGGTCATATAGCTATAAATATAGGCTGGAAATTGGAAGACAACATCAAAAAGAAACAGAGAAAAGACTCTGGCAAGCATTTCCACCAAAACCAACAGCARAATCCCATGATGGTTTATTAACTGCCAATTTGAATTTTATGCAGAACAGCATTACTTCTCTATGAAAACTCTGCATACCAAAACAACATACAGAAATAGATTAGTGGGCATCAGATGACTTGAATAAAACGGATTACAATATTTTTCACCTTCATGATGTCCATGCATCATCCTCAGCACATCAGACTTGACTGGAATAGGAATATTTGCCTCTGGTGGAATATTTCTGAACATTTCAGGGTTTGCATTCTGTGTGCAGGTCATATAAGAGACAGCATGCTTGGCTTCCATATAGTACATAATGTAAAAGTTACACATTTCATCATTGGCAGTACCCCTACAAAACACAGAAAAGACTCGGCACTTAGGAAAAAAAMTGAGTTGAATATCCATCCAACTTGTTAAATAGGATACTAACGTATTGCAATCAAATATGTAAATGTTCTGAACTAAAACATGCAACACCTTCATTGCAATGAGTATCAGAAGCCTCTTTTGCTTTTTACTGGAGAAAACCCGTTTGCCCAGACAGAATGCCCATGTAGCTCAGAAATTCTTAACAATTTGGTTTTGATTCTACAGAAAATTGCATCTTCCTTCTTATTTCCCCAGGATGCTCCACACAGTTGCCTCTGTGCTGCCACCCATTCACATGTTTTGATGAAATATGTGAGAGCTGTCTCATTCAKTACATTACTATTCACTTAATTCTCTACAAATCTTGGACAAATGTAATTTGAAATTGTTGCAAATAATAGATACGTTTCATTTCAGTGGCTTCTTGTTATGACAAATCTTTCCCCTTTTCCCATTCAAGTGCATTCATTTATTGTCCAATCACACTGGTTCTAATACAGCAAAACTTACTTGCATTACATACTGAGACAGAGTAAGTATCTCTTAAAGAGAACATAGCACTGTCATCTCAAGAACAATTTGTTTCATAAGCTTCTGTAACAAAAACCATGAGTGCAAGGGGAATGATTAAACACTAGCAAAGTTCAGCTCCTTGACAAATGTCATGCATGTACTTGAAACAGAAATGGCTCTTCCATACTGCTACATAATCCTATCTTCAACAGAAAAACAGCTGCCACAAGAAGACTTCTTTTTGGAAAAATATTGCTTTGTGAAGCAGAGTATATATGGCTTTTTTACAAATGGTCTGTTTCTTCCTCTGCCATACAGGTTACTATGTTTTGTTTAGAGCTACAATCCTAACAATGAATAAGCTAGGACTTTTAGAGAGAAGTTCATAAAACACAAGGGTTTACGTCAAGATTTAATTAGCTTTCAGAATTAAACAGTGAGCCATAACCAATARAAAAATACAGAGGTGTTCTATTAGCTGTTTTCAAAAGATATCAGTGCTTTTCCAGCAGCATCCTGCATCATTCCTTTATTCACCATAGCAACAATAATGACACAAGCCAGAGAGGGGAGAGAGGGAAACATGGGAGAAGAGAATGTTTCAAAAGAGAATTGGTTATCTTTCCATGCACTGAAAGTTTAGCATCCCTTGGAGACAACAAAAATGAGACTCTAACTGGGCAAGCTCTAGTTAAGCTTTTAGAAAGCATTAACTTCACTGCTGGATCTCTGATTCCATCACTGTAGTTACTTCCTTTAAAAACTACAGTAGAAAATGGGATGTGGAAACCACACAAAGCGTGGTTCACCTGACATGCTACCATGTCTAAGCATTTGTGGTGGTTTAGTTTCAGATGGCAGCTCAGTACTGCCACTCACTGCCCCCACTCCTGCCCTCCCCATAGTGGGACAAAGCAATACTTGTGGTAAAATAAAATAATACTTAACAATAAGTAATACTAATACTAAAAATAATTACAAGAATACCGATAAACAATATGGCATGATTCATACAATACACATTAATATAGCGCAAACAAATTACAATGAGTAAATTTTTAAAAAACAGTAATTATAGTAATATTAACTGTAATGAAGAGGACAGCAAGAGTTTCCCCACTGAAATACTAGTACCTTGAAAGACAATACCACAATTGTCCTAAGACGGTTACTAAAACTGTAAGGATTATTCAACAAACAGGAACTACTTTTGGTAAAATTAGAAAAACAGGACAAGAACTTCCTGAACTTGGGAATAAAGGTAATCAGTTACATTAAGGTTCTAGATACACATKTTTAGTGTCATTTGTAAAAACCTCTTTTCATTTTTTTTCAACTGTTACTTATCACTATTTTAACTACCCACTAAATGGTGATAATTCCAGGTTGAATCTTTAACCCTCCACTGAGATGCGATCTTAGGGTGCTCAGTACAGGAAATATCTCTCCTTGGAATGCTGCAGCACACACCCTCAGAATGAAAAGATTTCCATAGATTATCTTTGTATCTCAACATTTGCCTTAAATTACAGTTCAAAGAACCAGAGCCAGCTAAGAGAATATTAATATTGTATCTATTTTTACAGCTGTATTTGTCCACTTCATCTTACTTCACAGTCTGAGTCTGTCAGCTGAATAGTATCAGTTACAAACAGGAAAATCTGAACTGTGTTTATTATTCTTAGTGATTTACTGAAAAAACATAACTGCTGTATTAGTCCATATTTTTAAGGTTAGATTTTGCAATAGGTCAAAATAATTCTGATAAGCTCTTATAAACTTTCTTTCTGAAATAATACAGAGAATTGTGAATATTTATTATGTCATTTGAAGATTTATTATTTCACTATAAGTAGGCAATAATGTCACCTAATTAAAAAATACGTTTTCTAGATTTRGTATTCTGAATCCTTCTCTAAGTGCTGATAGCCAAACATCTCAGTAATTTGCTTGGCAGCATAGCTTCACTTCAGAAGTGTGCTGTACTCTTCAGCAAAGTGAATAAGAAATGCCAAGGAACATTGTGTAGAGTTAAATCTTAAGAAGACCAAACAGTGTAACAAAACATTTTGGCAGAAATAGTTTCTTAGCATTACCTTGAAAGAATACATGAAACAAAAAATATTTCTATATATGACTAAAACCCAAGAAAAAAAAATAGTTAGAAAATGGAGCAAATAGATAAAATTTACCCTATATGTGTCTCTGTAGTTCTGCCTTCCCCACTGAACACACATCTGGCTGCTAGGATATCATCATAGCTAATGTCTACTGGATATTCCACGGGGTAGAATGCCTGAAAGACAGGATGATTCACCACAATCAATGAAAGTGCTTCATATTTTCTACATCAATAGATGCTGATGAGGACAGTGCTACATATCTGAAATTACTTTTGCATCATAATCTATTCGTAATAATACTGGGCAATATTCGCTTGCAGCAGTACAAAAGCACACAACCAGTGGAAACACCATGATGCAAATCTGTGGACATGCCATTTCCAATTCAGCTTCTCAGTTTGAAACATTAATAATTAAAACTTACATTTAGAACTAAAAGAACCCAACCAACCTGTGGTAGTTGTGGACTCTGTCTACCAATCAATGTCCACTGACCATTTCTCACTCTGTATCCACTCACTACTTTACCTATAAGATATCAATATGAGAAGTGAGACATACTTAAATATGTAGAAATACTTAAAAAAATATGTTGCAATGTCAACCTTTTTCCGTTAAGTATTTGATATTCCTATGTTACCCTTACCTAGTCTGTGTGTATGAACCCTGTAGGCAAAAAGGTGCATCGGAAACCTTTTGTAATGGCAGGAAATGTCTGCATCAACCACTGCAAAAATATGACAGCAATAAACAATGACAAACATAATTTATCAGAGAAAGGTTAAATTACTGTACTTCATTCAGTATGGTTTACAGAGTGTATACCTACAGAGGACAACAGATGATTTCAAAAGATAATAGATTATATCTTATACTTCTGCAGTGTCCATCTCAAGACATCTGCAAAGAAAAACTAATAAAATATAGTACGGATCACTTGAAAATGACTTACTCTGATGATGTAAATATAAAATATTTCTGGTTAAAAGCCAGAAGTACTTTTTCCAGTGTACCCTACCGCTGTTTAACGAAATAAGGAATACATTTGCTTATAGACTATGCTGAGGGATGCTTAAAATAGACAGAGCCATAGTAAATGGTCTACTCAGGGGAAAATTAAAATAAAATGATATAATTCTGAATGGATACAGTTTACAATTAAGTCGTGATTATAAAGGCCAGGGTTAGGCAGACAGTTCATCAGAGAAGTGGCGTAGAGTATTTACAGAGTAGTACTTGTGTTAGGTACATTAACAGTACCTAAAGAAGAGAACCACAGAAAAATCCAGATGCCTKTCTGAGAGATATCTCCATGTTTCCTGATTCAACAAATTTCATGCTCCACTTTGGAGCTGTAAATTTTATTGAACATGAGAAGGCAGTTATAAGCAGGCACAGAACTGTTTGTTTGCCCTTTCCCCTCAACCCTCCAGTTGAAAAGTTTTCAAATTGATCAAGTTTTTTGGGGGGTGGTGGGAGATTAATTCATTTCTTCATATTGGAGAGTAAAATAATTTTAGCTTAAATTCAAGTTTAAAAATGTTTCAAGCTGCTGAATTCACTAAACAGCTGGAGTCAGCTGAACATTTGACCACCTCATCCTGTATAGGGAATGGGACAAATACTGTTCTTGGTTATCTAATTTCAAATTCTGGTACAGCAGAGTAAAGTCAGTGTTCAATTTCCTTAAAACAGAACATTCCATGCTGGTGGGAAAAAAGGATACTGGGAATTTCCAAGCCGAGTTTCAGATATAATTCAGGATTTTTAATAGAAACTGTTCTGAAACTTTCTATTAGAATGGGGTTTTTCAGCCTTTGGACCTTTTAACCAACTAGGAACACAGGAATAAAATTCTTAAATAGCATCTCCTTACTGGGAGAAATTAATTGACTAAAACTAAAGTCTTAATAGAATTAACAAATATAATGAATGACAAATACAGATGAAGAAGAGCCTAAAACAATTTATGGCACTTTAGAGAGGAGAGAAGGGATTAGAAAATGGGTAGGGCATTTTTTGTAAAATACTAAGATGAAAATAAATCAAAGAAATACTCATCATTACTTGTACCAACGTTGTGTTTCTACAGCATTGATTGCCTTTACTGAAGTAATCACAGGGGAATCTGATACAAGCTYAAACATAACTATTTCTTTCATAATTTGTTCAATCAAGCAAATAATTAATTTGTCCATCTACATATCTGCAAGCCTCTGCCGAATTTTCTTCCACAATAAGCAATAAAAATAGATCAGGTGGTGAAATTATACAAACACTTTGTGGAATGATGACTCACTTTTCTCGCCGGGTGGTATGACTGTGTTCACAGACATCATAAGATACATTCCAGCAATCAAAGGCTGCCTGCAAAGCAAAACCCAAGCTCTGGTAAAGAATTCCTCTGTAAAATACAAGTGCAAGTGACATGATATGCAACACCACTTGACACTGCTGATTTCTACACTTTGTTCCATCTACATTGTTCCAACGAAACAGTTATACTGAGAAAGAAGCTGCTTCACAGCAGTTGCCTTCCCCCACCCTTTTTTTTTCTCCATTTTTCTAAAGTATTTTCTGCAAAGTATTGAAAGAGGACAAAACTATCATCTGCAYAATTACTGTGCGCATTGTAGATTTCTGCACACTAAGCTCTAAACTGGATTAACTCAGTACTCATAGCACTGCTGTGCCAAGTTTCTTATCAGAAATGAAAATTTTTGCCAACAGATGACACAACTTCAAAATTCTTAATATTGTGAAATACGTATTATTTTTATTTCACGTTTTCAAAGGAATCCATGCTTTCTGTTCCAAAGATAAAAAATAGGYAAGCATTTTCATAGCTACTCACTTTTGATGTGTCAGATGTAAAGTTACACCAGAACAGTCCTTGTGTTTATCTGTACAAATTGTGAAACAGTATTATTATTAACAATTGAATCCCTGTAAATTACTAAATATTAGTAAGATGTTTCTGCTGTGTAAAAAATACCAGAAGACAGAACAAGTTTTAATTATACTGTGTCCAGTAAAACTGTTATACTCTGGAAACACTATTCATACTTGCACAAATCTGCACATCTCAGTATTGCATTTGTAGCAATCCTAACCCAGAGAAAAGCTTTTGTGGATGAAAACTATTGTACTAGAAAATGGAGATCTTTATGGACTAGCACCTGGGAAATGAAACTGTATCAGGTTTACACTAGCAGAAAAAGTTGTTTTGCTTCAAACAAATTTGTATTTTGGTCAAAGTTTAAAAAAATATTTGTGAAAAGCAGTGATTTGAGCCACTAATAATGCACTGCCAGAAATCCTTGTAATAAAAGTCAACAGGTGAACTTGATATACAAATACAGACAGCAATTCTGTTTAAAATTTTATGTCCTAGAAGGCGAGTAAAAATAGGTAATTCATTTTTCAGTGTACTGTATCATGATCAGCTAATTAGCTGATATGTCTGATGTTTTAAAGACCCAATTGTCTTGATAGTTACTCAATTAGAGCTGGTGATTCATCTTTGCTTATTTTTAAGAAAATTTCTTTTTCTTATACTTAGGCCAATAATAGCTGTAGTTTGGTTTTAACTCCAAAGCAAGTAAACAGAACATTCTTATAAAATGTCCTCCAACAGTTTATGTTTCAGGTAAGAAAGAGAGCAGAGTAAATATGGATATGGTGACAAGTGGTAACTTGCCAGAGTTTTTCCTCCCATCAATAGCCAGATTCCAAACTGAAAAAGTAGTGCATTTGAACAGAATAAAGGATAACATCCAGAGTGGGACAGAGAAATCCAGCAGGTTAAAAAGTATCAGTTTAGTTTTTCACACATTAGCTATTTTCAGTTACATCACATCTCGTTATTAAGGGATAATAATCRGTTTGCTTTTCACCATCACTGATAGTAGAACTTGCTAGAATTTATTTTCAGTATGTTCGGAATGTAGATATGTAAATTTGTATATGTTAATATAATTATTCAAGTAAGGTAGCTGCTAACACAGTTTCACTGGGTGGGCTGTCATAATGCTCATAATCACAGCATCTTCAAATTCTTAGTTGCTCCAGCTCTGCACATCCCAATAAACGCTTTTGGATTTAAAAATCTGAATCAATATACCACAGTTGTAGCTCTTCAAATAGTAACAAAAAAATGGGAAGTCTTCACTGTGCACAGGAAAGAAAAATTAGAACAGTAGCTTTTTCATCAAGACTCCCTACAAATGTTCTACTGAAAAAGTATCATTCCAGAACACGCACTAGTTTTCAATCACAGATAATAATCGTTTCTTCCAAATGAACAAATTAAGAATCCAAAAGCATCAAAAAGTCTAAGCTATTTGGAAAAAATAAGGGGAATGGTAGGAAAATATTCATGAATTAGAGAAATTCTTTGTCAATGATTTTAGAAAAAGTTCTAGATATATATGTACTGTTCATCCTCTTCCCTGCAGGAAGCTTCACTTAGAATCTCAGTACCTCAATATTTGCTACAAAGGTCTTTGTAAAGTCTCTTTTGCCCCACCCTCCTCATTTCAATCTTAACTTYTGTTATTTATATAACTCAGGTTTTGTAAGTTTAATATTGTTAGAAATGCTGCACTACATTAATGTCAATGGAAAATGGAAAATGGAAAATGCTTGCTTCCTCTCAGAACATTAGTATTTAAAGAAATAAAATTAAAAAATTTAAAATGTAACCAGTCATTTTGTGTTTCTCAGTTTTGGAATTTTAGTTGAAAACATCACCATTTTGTCTTTTAAACACTGATGTAAAATTATCCCCAAACAATCAAACTGATTTCATATTTGAAAAATTTAATCCTTATTATGCAGTAGTGTCTCTTTTAAAAGCAGTACCATAGGAGAAGGGAAAAAAACTCCAATGCATTTTGACACTATGGGAATTTTCAGAGCATATAAAAATTTTATTTAAAATTTTCATCTAAACAGAGCGATTTCAAAATGAACTAAAGATAGCTGGAAAGCTGTAATTGCTCCTAAATAAGGCAACCATCTAAATCAGTATCAGGAGAAGCACAAATGAACTTCTGGCACAAGTATCTGATCTGCAGTGCTGTGTTAAGAGTAAAATAATGRATGGATACATTAGTCTAGACCTTTCAGAAATTTTTGCAGTGCTTTATAATTGTTATTTAGCCATAACTGAGCTAAATGTTTTTCTAACAACTACAGAGGGATGCTGGAAATTATGTCTCCCTGCTTGTCCTTCCTTCAGTTCACCTCCCTGAAACCCTCAAAGTTCTCAACCCTTAACACAAGAAGGCTTGCTGCAGTGAGGTCATGCCACTTCTTTTCAAGCTTCATTGTCTGACCTAAGCTTGTCCAGCTTATCCAACTGCTTTGATTTCCTTGTTTCAACTATTCAGTACATATGAACTTGCTCAGGGACAAAGAAGCTACTATCCGCCATATGACCAAGATCTGAAAGTGAATTTTTATATACTTTAGAAAGACGATTCAAATGAATGCAAATTGTCCATGTAGAGTTTCCAATTCAAATGAATCCAGAAGCTGTGCTTGTGACTGCCTTTTGTGTTGTGTGCAAATATAACACAATCATATTAAATATTCCCTGCTTTTATTTACCCATGTCAACAAAGCCAATGTTGCATGTTAAACTGGCTTCAGATTTTAAGTAATTTTTTAAACATTGCACATGAAAACATTGAAATAGTCCTTCCAATTTTAACACCCAATAAAAGTTTAAATTAGTCAATAAGGATCACCTACACTACTCCTGTTTATAACATGTTCTAGGAGAAATATCTCTAATACTAGAATATACTCAAGTTTTCAAATTAAGTAAAGGCAAATTATCCTCAAGAGAGCCACTCTTCTTCTGTAAGTGATTTTGCTGACTTCTGATGTGAATCTTACAGACTTTCGGCTAAATTGTCTATTTAAATCTACAACCCTGAACTCTTTAATAACATGCATGATAATCTTCCATGGACATTTAGCTTCTATGACTTCCTATATGCTTAAAATCATGGGGTTTTTTTTACTCATAAAAACAAACACTCTGCAAAACCTATTTTCTTTGCACTCTGAGTATGCAGATTACAAATTACTGAGCACTCAAACTCTATTCAGCTTCTTCATTGCTCTATTTCTAGTATTTCAAAGGAACAGTGTAGCACTCATACATGGCGACTAGAATACTTACAAGCTTGCACTGTAACAGAGTGGCACTTTTTACAAAACTCCAAACCCCTTGTTACTTGAAAGTCATCTTTTGATTTGTACCAGAATCTCCAGATAGAGTCTCAGAATTAGCTTTCCCTCATTAATGACAAAAAGTAGCCTCAAAGGTGAGCACAACCTCTAAGCAAGGCAATTCCAAAGCTAATGCCCATGGGAAAGTAACTTTGTACAAGTTATATTTTAAAAGCAAAGACATGTCAGCACAAAAATGAACCCAAAGTCCTGGTAAAATGAGATAAACTCAATACATCACATTCAATATTGGTATGTAAAACACAAAATGAGGTCAATTTTTTTCTCATGTACGTCAGGGTGCTTTACACTTGCTGATCTGTTCACTCCACCAATATCAATTCAGTCAAATTCTTTTAAAAAATCTACTACGAAATCTGGAATGAAACACTACATTTACTCAATTTGTGAAAAAACAAATGTAAACACAGATTCCCCAGTGACATTTGCACAACTTTACTTTCCAAAGARAAAGGAGACAAACAATTGTTGATCCTGGTCACAGATGGCTGATTTGCTGAAAGCAGATAATAATATATCATAGCCATAAATCTCTGTGAATATGCAAAGCTAACTTTATTCAAAGACTAGCATAGTCAAGAGAAGCACAATCAAAGAGAAGCACATGGAATCTGACGTTCAAAATAAGGCTACAGCTCCAATGACAATGTACAACCCACATTCTTATGAGGAAATGGATATTTTCAAGCCAGCTTGGTGGCCAAAACTAATTCTTCTTCACAACCAAAAAAAAAACAAGGTGTAAAACAATACTAAGAACCCTATATCCCACTCAGAAAAGCAGGTACATCTAGGTTTTTCTGGGTAATGTGGGTAACATAATTCTTGGAGGGAATGATAGCAGGAAGAAATAAATCTATTCTCAGTGAGAAGCTGGGGGTTAAAAGAAGAAGTTGAGATTGCAGTATTGTTCACTGTGGAAGAAAACAGAGAAAACAAGAAGGAGAAGGAGAAAAAAAGCCAAAGCTGAACAAAGACCCAAGGATCGCCCGTAAGTCTACTCCAAAAACACTGACAAGAAATTGTAAATTGCCTCAGATAAGGCAATAGTTGCACATATAGAAATGACAGAATGTGAATACCCTCTATAAAGAACAGCAAAAAGACATTATCATCGGTAACTTACAAACACTTTGATTCTTGGGGATAAGAACTATATTCTCACATGGGTCAGAAAAGACTAAGATAATAGTATGGCAGAGCAGAAACAAAACTAGTCTTTGTTATCTGAAGGGAAGGAAAAACAAATTCTAGGGTTTAGAAAAAAGAACACATTTTCAAAAATGCAGACTAAAAGGTGCTTACATAGAAGAATAAATCAAGAACAGGGTAACAACTGCATTGCATATCCCTACAGCCCAAAGTTGACTGGGCTCCTTTACAGACCTAAAGATGGCTAGATTTGCTTTAATTTGAATCTGAACTCTAAACACTTAAGAATACGTAAAGAGGCAGGCAAATTTCTGATGTTTTACTTGTTATATAGCTGTATCCACTATCACCTATAATTCCAAACGAAATTTTGTTTTTGTACTATATAAAGCAAGGAAAGTAAAATAGAGAAATTAATATTTTTCTAAKGTCGCTTTTCACAGATTTTTTTGTACAATGTGTTTTTGGTTCTCAAGCTAATTTTTTAGTATGTTTACTTGTCTTGGGTTGATTTTTGTGCCGATTTTGTTCTGTATTCCTTTTCTGTTGGCATATACGCCCAAAAGATGTTCTGTATCTTTAAATGTAACCCGGAAGAAGCCGCGTGGGCTGCTGGGAAAGGCAGCGCGGG
>NW_026624588.1:42026-42731 GCF_030028575.1 Malurus melanocephalus
GGAAACGGCCACGTGGTTTGTTTTTCTTTTGTTTCTTTTTTCCCGGGGACGGGAGGCGCCATCTTGTCGGCGCCGCGTGGCGAGATTTTGAATATCTAACCGTTACTCCGTATCTGTGTATGAGAGGCGCCATCTTGTCGGCGCCGCGTGGCGGGGGTTTTCTAACCGTTACTTTTTATCTGTGTCCTTGTGGGCACTGTGTTTGTAAATAAATTTTTTTTTCTCTTCACTTTTTTGCCCAGTATCTATTTCTTGTTGGTGGGGGGAAAAAAATTATCAAATTTATCTTCATTTCAGAGGAAACGTTTCTCTGGAACGGTTTTCTCTGAAAACATTGTCTCAAAACCGAGACACATTTTGGCGCACAACGTTTGGGGCTTGAAAAGTGAAGAGAAAATTGTRATAATTGTATTTTGGTTTTAAATGCTTGGAATTTGTTTCTCGTTAGAAGTCACCATGCTCTTTGATGTAATTTTATCATTTTCGTCTCTAGGTCTATTTGCCTATCCATATATAGGGACAATTTTGTCCCTTCCATGGAGATTTTATAGATCGGGGACACAAATTCGTGTTGCTATATTTATAGGTGTGGTAGTGATGATTTATAAAAGTTTAAGAGAGGTACTGGGAGCTTTTGAAAGCTGGTATTATATGTTATTTCTTCGTCCTAGTCTGAGTAACCTGTTTTGGGGTATTTTTAGTAAT
>NW_026624589.1:0-1752 GCF_030028575.1 Malurus melanocephalus
TCTTTCTGCCAGGGAACTGCACAGAACTAATCAGAAATTGTATTTTTTTTGTCTGTAATTTGTGATTTCCTGGTCAGGAGGTGGGAATGTGCAGAAAGGCTCCAGGGTGAGCTGAGGGGACAGTCCAGCTCTTTGTTTATTTTCAGAGTTGTCAAATTGTCCAGAAGTCAGTGTGTGAAATGGCATTTTTTAAATAAGGACAGAACTTTTCAAGCTGAGATAAAAAGGAAATTGGTCGAAAGTCAGTCTGAGAAATGGCATTTCTTAAATCAGAAGGACACAACTTTTTAAGCTGAGATAAACCCAAAATTGTCCAGAAGTCAGTCTGAGCAATGGCATTTCCTAAATCAGGACAGAACTTTTCAAGTTGATATAAACATGAAATTGGCCAAAAGTCAGTGTGAGCAATGGCATTTCTTAAATCAGAAAAACAAAACTTTTCAAGCTCAGATAAAGCCAAAATTGTCCAAAAGTCAGTCTGAGCAATGGCATTTCTTAAAACAGAATGACACAACTTTTTGAGCTGATATAAAACCGAAATTTTCCAAAAGTCAGTCTGAGAAACGGCATTTCTTTAATCATAAGGACACAAATTTCAAGATCAGATAAACCCGAAATTTTCCAAAAGTCAGTGTGAGCAGAGGCATTTCTTAAATCAGAAGGGCACAACTTTTCAAGCTCAGATAAACCCAAAATTGGCCAAAAATCAGTGTGTGAAATGGCATTTCTTAAATCAGATGAAAACAACTTTTCAATCTGATATAAACCCTAAATTGTCCAAAAGTCAGTTTGAGGATGGCATTTCTTCAATCAGCAGGACCAAACTTTTCAAGCTCAGATAAACCTGAAATTGTCCAGAAGTCAGTCTGAGCAGAGGCATTTCTTCAATCAGAAAACCACAACTTTTCAAGCTCAGATAAACCTGAAATTGGCCAAAAGTCTGTCTGAGGATGGCATTTCTTCAATCAGGACACAGCTTTTCAAGCTGATATAAACCTGAAATTGGCCAAAAGTCAGTCTGAGGATCGCATTTCTTCAATCAGGACAGAACTTTTCAAGCTCCGATAAAAAGGAAATTGGTTGAAAGTCAGTCTGAGAAGAGGCATTTGTTAAATCAGAAGGACACAGCTTTTCGAGCTGATATAAAACCGAAATTGGCCAAAAGTCAGTCTGAGCGATGGCATTTCTTAAATCAACAGGATGAAACTTTACAAGCTCAGATAAACCTAAAATTGTCAAAAAATCAGTCTGAGAAATGGCATTTCTTAAATCAGGACAGAACTTTTCAAGCTGATACAAACCCAAAATTGACCAAAAGTCAATCTGAGCTGTGGCATTTCTTCCATCAGAGAAACAAAACTTTTCAAGCTCAGATAAACCTGAAATTGGCCAAATGTCTGTCTGAGGATGGCATTTCTTAAATCAGGACACAGCTTTTCAAGCTGATATAAACATGAAATTGGCCAAAAATCAGTCTGAGCAATGGCGTTTCTTCAATCAGGACAGAACTTTTCAAGCTCAGATAAACCCAAAATTGGTCAAAAGTCAGTCTGAGGATGGCATTGCTTAAATCAGCCGGACAAAACTTTTCGAGCTGATACAAGCCCAAAATTGGTCAAAGTCAGTCTGAAAAATGGCATTTCTTAAATCAGGACACAGCTTTTCAAGCTGATATAAACATGAAATTGTCCAAAAGTCAGTCTGAGGATGGCATTTCTTCAATCAGAAAAACACAACTTTTCAAGCTCAGAT
>NW_026624589.1:2629-4066 GCF_030028575.1 Malurus melanocephalus
TTGACTCTTCATTTACTCCACAACCCCGGCTGAGATTTGAGCTCTGTTGACTTTATTACTTCAGATGTGTCGGGAACTCTCTTTTTTTGCTTTTTTTGGCCGTGTTTTGTTTTTCCCAGATTTAGGAAAAAAATTTATATTTATATTTTTTTTCCCTATTTCATCCACGGTTTCCCCGCCAAGAGGAAAGCAAAGTTGTTCAAATGAGCTGAATTTAACGCGGTTATCTTTAGCATCTTATTTTTTTTTTTAAATATTTTTTTCCCTTTTTGAATGTTTGTTTTTAACCAACAACCAAGGGAGGAAGGAAAAAACTTTTTCTGAGGCGAAACTCAATTTTCTGAGGATTGGGAGTTTGTTCAGATTTGTGGTTGCCAGATTTTGGGGATTTTGAGGGAAAAAATGAGTTTTTCTAAATTTCTGTTGGTTTTTTTAATGATAATTCACCTTAGTGCAGCTAGAGACTGAATTTTGCAAATTTTACCATTGTACGATAAAATTATTGTTTAAAAAGTGCTTTTTACTCAATTTTCTGAGGATTGGGAATGTGTTCAGATTTGTGGTTGCCGGCTTTTGGGGATTTTGAGGGAAAAATTGAATTTTTCTAAATTTCTGTTGGTTTTTTTTATGATAATTCACTTTAGTGCAGATGGCTAGAGACCGAATTTTGCAAATTTTACCGTTGTACGATAAAATTATTATTTAAAAAGCACTTTTTACTCCATTTTCTGAGGATTGGGAATGTGTTCAGATTTGTGGTTGCCTCCTTTTGGGGATGTTGAGAGAAAACTTGGGTTTTTCTAAATTTCTGTCATTTTTTTTTTTATGATAAATTACTTAAGTGCAGCTGGCTAGAGACCGAATTCTGCAAATTTTACCGTTGTACGATAAAATTATTATTTAAAAAGCGCTTTTTACTCCATTTTCAGAGGATTGGGAATTTGTTCAGATTTGTGGTTGCCGGCTTTTGGGGATTTTAAGGGAAAAATTGGTTTTTAAAATGTCTGTCATTTATTTTTTTAATGATAATTCACTTTAGTGCAGCTAGAGACCGAATTTTGCAAATTTTACCTTTGTATGATAAAATTATTATTTAAAAATTGCTTTTTACTCAATTTTCAGAGGATTGGGAATTGGTTCAGATTTGTGGTTGCCAGATTTTGGGGATTTTGAGGGAAAAATTGAGTTTTTCTAAATTTCTGTTGGTTTTTTTAATGATAATTCACCTTAGAGCAGCTGGCTAGAGACCGAATTTTGCAAATTTTATCGTTGTACGATAAAATTATTATTAAAAAAGCACTTTTTTTTTTTCACTCTTAGGGTTCTGCGAGCTTTTCCCACCTGTAATTTTAATTTCTGCGGTGTTTGAGCAAAATCTGCTGAGTCCCCATTTTGCTGAGAAACGCCCCAGGGAGCGATTCCTGTTTAAATTGGCAG
>NW_026624589.1:7901-9802 GCF_030028575.1 Malurus melanocephalus
TACTTCATTTTTCTATCTTTTTTCCGTAAATAAATATATGTATTTTTTTGATTCTGGTAAATGGTAACCTGTTCAACCACTACGACCAACAAACCGCCGCTCTGGCCATGGAGGTAAACTCAGTTTTTTTCTTTTTTTTCCATAAAAAAAAATATATATATAATTCTGCTCTTTAGTTCACCAATACTTCATTTTTCTCCTTTTTTCCATAAATAAATATATATATTTTTTTGAGTCTGGTAAATGGTAACCTGCTCAACCACTACGACCAGCAAACCGCGGCTCTGGCCATGTAGGTAAATTCCGTTTTTTTCTTTTTTTTCCCATTTAAAAAAAAAAAAAAAATTCCACTCTTTAGTTCACCAATGCTTCATTTTTCTCCTTTTTTTCCGTAAATGAATATATATATTTTTTTGATTCTGGTAAATGGTAACCTGCTCAACCACTACGACCAGCAAACCGCTGCTCTGGCCATGGAGGTAAACTCAGATATTTTCTTTTTTTTCCATAAAAAAAATAATAATTCTACTCTTTTAGTTCACCAATACTCTTATTTTTCCATAAATAAATATATATATTTTTTTGAGTCTGGTAAATGGTAACCTGCTCAACCACTACGACCAGCAAACTGCCGCTCTGGCCATGGAGGTAAATTCAGTTTTTTTCTTTTTTTCCATTAAAAAAAAAAAAAAAAACCCCAAAACTCCACTCTTTAGTTCACCAATACTTCATTTTTCTTAAATATATGTATCTATTTTTGAGTCTGGTAAATGGTAACCTGCTCAACCACTATAACCAGCAAACCGCCGCTCTGGCCATGGAGGTAAAATCATTTATTTTCTTTTTTTCCCATTAAAAAAAAAATAATTCTACTCTTTAGTTCACCAATACTTCATTTTTCTTCTTTTATTCCATAAATAAATATATATATTTTTTTAAGTCTGGTCTGCTCAACCACTACGACCAGCAAACCGCTGCTCTGGCCATGGAGGTAAACTCATTTATTTTCTTTTATTCCATTTAAAAAAAAAAAAAATTCTACTCTTTAGTTCATCAATATTTCATTTTTCTTCTTTTTTCCAAAAATAAATATATATATATTTTTTGAGTCTGGTAAATGGTAACCTGCTCAACCACTACGACCAGCAAACCGCCGCTCTGGCCATGGAGGTAAACTCATTTATTTTCTTTTTTTTTCCATTAAAAAAAAATAATAATTCTACTCTTTTAGTTCACCAATACTTCATTTTTCTTCTTTTTTCCAAAAATAAATATATATATTTTTTTGAGTCTGGTAAGTGGTAACCTGCTCAACCACTACGACCAGCAAACTGCCGCTCTGGCCATGGAGGTAAACTCATTTATTTCCTTTTTTTCCATTAAAAAAAAACAAAAGAAAACCCCAAAACTCTACTGTTTAGTTCACCAATACTTCATTTTTCTTCTTTTTTTCCGTAAATAAATATATATATTTTTTTGAGTCTGGTAAATGGCAACCTGCTCAAACTGCAGCTCTGGCCATGGAGGTAAACTCATTTATTTTCTTTTTTTCCATTAAAAAAATATATATAATTCTGCTCTTTAGTTCACCAATACGTCATTTTCCTTCTTTTTTCCATGAAAAATATTGAGCAGAAAATCCTGAATTTCTCACTCCTTTAGTACCAATTTTATTCCTTTTCACCCCCTCCTAAACCTCCCCCAATTCCTCGACTTTTCCCATTCCTCCCTTCAACCTCCCAAATTCCAAAAACTGACAGAAAATCGAGTTTTAATCAGCTTTTATTTTGTAATCACCGCGATCTTCGTCACTAATTAGCGGCCAGGATTAATTTCCTCGTTAGCGCCGAACAATGGAGCCGGGCAGGATCACATCGTGAGCCGATTAAAACCTTCTCCTT
>NW_026624589.1:14382-15508 GCF_030028575.1 Malurus melanocephalus
AAAATTTGGAATAATTCAAGTGCCAAGGGAAAAAATGTGGAATAATTCAAGTTCTAAGGGAAAAAATTTGGAATAATTCAAGCACTAAGGGAAAAAAATGGAAGAATTCAAGCGCAATTGGAAAAAATATGGAATAATTCAAGCGCCAAGGAAAAATTATGGAATAATTCAAGTGCCAAGGGAAAAAAATATGGGATAATTCAAAAGCCAAGGAAGAAAAAAAAATGGGATAATTCAAGTGCTAATTGGAAAAGATATGGAAGAATTCAAGCACCAAGGGAAAAAATGTGGGATTATTCAAGCGCCAATGGAAAAAAAATTGGAGTAATTTAAGTGCCAAGAGAAAAAATGTAGAATAATTCAAGTTGCAAGGGAAAAGAAAATGGGATAATTCAAGAGCCAATTGGAAAAAATATGGGATAATTCAAAATATGGAATAATTCAGGTGCCAAGGGAAAAAATATGGAATAATTCAAGAGCCAATTGGAAAAAAWATGGAAATATTCCAGCGCCAAGGGAAAAAAATATGGAAGATTTTCAATTCAAGAGCCAAGGGAAAAAAAATATGGGATAATTCAAAATACAGAATAATTCAAGCACCAAGGGAAAAACTATGGAATAATTCAAAATATGGGATAATTCAAGCACCAAGAGAAAAAATGTGGAACAATTCAAGCGCCAAGGGGAAAAAAAAAAAGGGATAATTCAAAATATGGAATAATTCAAAATATGGAATAATTCAAGTGCCAATTGACAAAATATGGAATAATTCAAGCACCAATTGACAAAATATGGAGTAATTCAAATGCCACAGGAAAAAGAAAATGGGATAATTCAAGCACCAATTGGAAAAAATATGGGATAATTCAAGCGGCACGGGAAAAAAATTTGGAATAGTTCAAAGTATGGAATAATTCAAGTGGCAAGGGAAAAAAAATGGGATAATTCAAAATATGGAAAAAATAGGGAATAATTCAAGCGCCAAGGGAAAAAAATACAGAATAATTCCAAATATGGAATAATTCAAAATAAAGAATAATTCAAGCACCAGTTGGAAAAAATATGGAATAATTCAAGTGCTAAGGGAAAAAAAAATGGAATCATTCATAATATGGAAAAATTCAAG
>NW_026624589.1:16338-18292 GCF_030028575.1 Malurus melanocephalus
GCCAATTGGAAAAAAATACGGAATAATTCAAGTGCCAAGGGAAAAAAATATGGAATAGTTCAAGAACCAAGGAAAAAAAATATGGAATAATTCAAAATACAGAATAATTCAAGCAGCAAGGGAAAAAAATATGGGATAATTCAAAATATGGAATAATTCATAATATAGAATAATTCAAGTGCCACGGGAAAAATGTGGAATAATTCAAGTACCAAGGGAAAAAAAAATGGGATAATTCAAAAGCCACAGGAAAAAATATGGAATAATTCAAAATATGGAATAATTCCAGTGCCACAGGAAAAAATATGGAATAATTCAAGAGCCAAGGAAAAAAATACGGAATAATTCAAGCTCCAAGGGAAAAAACATGGAATAATTCCAGCACCACAGGAAAAAAAAWCTGGAATAATTCAAGTGCCAACTGGAAAAAATAYGGAATAATTCAAGTGCCAMSKGRAAAAAATAYGGRATAATTCAAGTGCCACGGGAAAAAAATATGGGATAATTCAAGCAACAAATGGAAAAAATGCGGAATAATTCAAGAGCCAAGGGGAAAAAAAGAAAGGATAATGCAAAATATGGAATAATTCAAGCGCCAACGGACAAAATATGGAATAATTCAAGCGCCAATTGGAAAAAATGTGGAATAATTCAAGCGCCAAGGGAAAACATTTGGAATAATTCAGGTGCCAAGGGAAAAAAAATGTAATAATTAAAAATATGGAGTAATTCAAGTGGTAAGGGAAAAAGATATGGAATAATTCAGGCGCCAATTGGAAAAAATATGGAAGAATTCAAAATACGGAATAATTCAAGCGCCAAGGGGAAAAAAATGSAATAATTCAAAATATGGGATAATTCAAGCGCCAAGGGGAAAAAAATTGGGATAATTCAAGCACCAAGGGAAAGAAAATATGGAATAATTCAAAATATGGAATAATTCAAAATATGGAATAATTCAAGTGCCAAGGGAAAAAATTTGGAATAATTCAAGTGCCAAGGAAAAAATATGGAATAATTCCAGCACCACAGGAAAAAAAAACTGGAATAATTCAAGTGCCAACTGGAAAAAATATGGAAAAATTCAAGTTGCAAGGGAAAAAATTTGGAATAATTCAAAATATGGAATAATTCAAGCACTAAGGAAAAAATAATGGAATATTCATAATATGGAAAAATTCAAGTGCCAAGGGAAAAAAATATGGGATAATTCAAGCACCAAGGGAAAAAAATATGGAATAATTCAAATACCAATTGGAAAAAATATGGGATAATTCAAGCGCCAAGGAAAAAAATATGGAATAATTCAAAATATGGGGTAATTCAAGCGCCAAGGGAAAAAAATATGGAATAATTCAAGAACCGAGGGAAAAAATATGGGATAATTCAAAAATATGGGATAATTCAAAATAAAGAATAATTCAAGCACCAATTGGAAAAAATATGGAATAATTCCAGCGCCAAGGGAAAAAAATATGGAATAATTCAAGCTCCAAGGGAAAAAAAAATGGGATAATTCAAAATATGGAATAATTCCAAATATTGAATAATTCAAGTGCCAAGGGAAAAAAATTTGGAATAATTCAAGTGCCAAGGGAAAAAAATTTGGAATAATTTAAACACCAAGGGGAAAAAAAAAAGGGATAATTCAAAATAYGGAAAAAATATGGAATAATTCAAGCGCYAAGGGAAAAAATYGGGATTTATTTRTGATTTTCTCAAAATTTATCCRTTTTCTCCCCAAACTCCTCCAATGTTCAGAACATCCACAGAAATCGTCCGCATTTACGTAAGCGCCGCGTGACGGATTTGCTGTCACTCCTTTATTTTTTTTTGGGATTTTTATCTCAGATAAACCAAAACCCCGCTGGTTTTGTGTTCCTTCATTTTCGTGCTGAGGATCGAGCGAGYGAGTTTTGTTTTCTGTCTCGTCGGTGATTTCACTTTTTTTATA
>NW_026624589.1:19757-23888 GCF_030028575.1 Malurus melanocephalus
TATTTTATGGAGAAAATTAAATTCTCCTCTGGGATTTGGGAATCGCCTCTTCCCGGTTTCTCTGTGATCTTCCATAAACAATTTAATGAATTATCAGGACACAGAACCAGCACCGAGCTGGATGCTCAATCCTTCAAGTTTTCTTCATTTTGTCTCGTTTTTAGGATTTTCATTTCCCTCTGGAGTTCCTGCAGTTATTTTCAACGTCACCTTTCCCGTTTTCTCCCCATCCTGCGATTTTGGGATCCCTCCTCCAGCTCTTCCCATTTTCCCATCGTTTTTCTCTCTTTATAGGTACAAAGGTTGGCATTTTGGTCCTCCCGAGCCATATTTTGATCCTCCTGAGCCAAATTTTCATTTCCCTCTGGAGTTCCTGCAGTTGTGTTTTCAACATCACCTTTCCCGTTTTCCCCCATGTTGTGATTTCGGCTCGGATCACTCCTCCGGCTCCTCCCGTGCCCCACCGAGTCGTTCCCATGGTTCTCCCCTCTTTTGGGGGGAACAAAGGTTGGCATCTTGGTCCTCCTGAGCCAAATTTTCTTTTCCCTCTGGAGTTCCTGCAGTCATGTTCTCAACACCACAATTCCCATTTTGTCCCCATCCTGCGATTTTGGGATCCCTCCTCTGGCTCCTCCCATTTTACCATGATTTCCTCCTCTTTATAGGGGACACAGGTTGGCATCTTGGTCTTCCTGAGCCATATTTTGATCCTCCTGAGCCAAATTTTCATTTCCTTCCGGAGTTCCTGCAGTTCTGTTTTTGACACCACCTTTCCCGTTTTCTCCCATCCCGCGATTTTGGGCTCCCTCCTCAGATCCTCCCATGTTCCCATGGTGTCCCCCACTTTATAGAGTACAAAGTTTGGCATCTTGGTCTTCCCGAGCCATATTTTGATCTCTCTGAGCCAAATTTTCATTTCCCACTGGAGTTCCTGCAGTCGTGTTTTCAACACCACCATTCCCATTTTTTCCCATCCTCCGATTTCCGCCGGGATCCTCCACCCCACCCCGGCTCCTCCCGTGCCCCACAGAATTGTTCCCATGGTTTCCCTCACATTTTCGGGGAACAAAGGTTGGCATTTTGGTCCTCCTGAGCCATATTTTGATCCTCCTGAGCCAAATTTTCATTTCCCTCTGGAGTTCCTGCAGTCATGTTTTCAATATCACCTTTCCCGTTTTCTCCCATTTTGCGATTTGGCCCCACCCCGGCTCCTCCCGTGCCCCGCAGAGTTGTTCCCATGGTTTCCCCCTCTTTGTAGGGGACAGAGGTTGCCATCTTGGTCCTCCTGAGCCATGTTTTGATCCTCCTGAGCCAATTTTTCTTTTTCCTCTGGAGGTCCCAGAGTCATGTTTTCAACATCATCTTTCCCATTTTCTCTCCTCTCACAATTGGACCCCACCCCGGCTCCTCCCGTGCCCATCAGAGTTGTTCCCATGGTTTCCCTCTCTTTATAGGGTACAAAGGTTGGCATTTTGATCCTCCTGAGCCAAATTTTCATTTCCCATTGGAGTTCCTGCCATTGTGTTTTCAATCCACCTTTCCCATTTTCTCCCCATCCCACAATTTCAGTCGGGATCCCCCATTTCTGGCTCCTCCTGTGCCCCACAGAGTTGTTCCCATGGTTCTCCCCACTTTGTAGTGGGACAAAGGTTGGCATTTTGGTCCTCCTGAGCCATATTTTGATCCTCCTGAGCCAAATTTTCGTTTCCCTCTGGAGTTCCTGCAGTTGTGTTTTTAAACCACAATTCCCGTTTTCTCCCCATCTCGCGATTTTGGGATCCCTCCTCTGGCTCCTCCCATTTTCCCATGGTTTTCCCCACTTTTTAGGGGAACAAAGGTTGGCATTTTGGTCCTCCTGAGCCATATTTTGATCCTCCTGAGCCAAATTTTCATTTCCCTCTGGAGTTCCTGCAGTCGTGTTTTCAACACCATCTTTCCTGTTTTCTCTCCTCTCACGCGATTTGGGATCCCTCCTCCAGCTCCTCCCAATCCCAGCAGAGTTGTTCCCATGGTTCTCCCCTCTTTCTGCAGGGCAAAGGTTGGCATTTTGGTTCTCCTGAGCCATATTTTGATCCTCCTGAGCCAAATTTTCATTTCCCTCTGGAGGTCCCAGGGTCATGTTTTCAACACCACCTTTCCCATTTTCTCCCATCCCACAATTTCAGCCGGGATCCCCCATTTCTGGCTCCTCCCGTGCCCCACCGAGTTGTTCCCATGGTTCTCCCCGTCTTTGTGACGGGATAGAGGTTGGCATTTTGATCCTCCTGAGCCATATTTTGATCGTCCTGAGCCAATTTTTCATTTCCTTCTGGAGTTCCTGCAGTCATGTTTTTAATCCACCTTTCCTGTTTTCTCCCATCTCGTGATTTTGACCCCACCCCAACTCCTCCCGTGCCCCGCAGAGTTGTTCCCATGGTTCCCCCACTCTTTGTAGGGGAACCGACCTTGGCACCTTGGTCCTCCTGAGCCATATTTTGATCCTCCTGAGCCAAATTTTCTTTTCCCTCTGGAGTTGCTGCAGTCATGTTTTCAACACCACAATTCCCATTTTTTCCCATCCCGCGATTTCATCTGGGATCCTCCAGCCCATCCCGGCTCCTCCCGTGCCCCACAGAGTTGTTCCCATGGTTATTCCCACTCTTTGTAGGGGAACCGACCTTGGCATTTTGGTCCTCCTGAGCCATATTTTGATCCTCTTGAGCCAATTTTTCATTTCCCCCTGGAGATCCTGCAGTCGTGTTTTTAACACCACAATTCCCGTTTTCTCCCCTTCTCGTGATTTCTCCCCATCCTGTGCCCCACAGAGTTGTTCCCATGGTTTCCCCACTTTGTAGGAGGACAAACATTGGCATTTTGGTCCTCCTGAGCCATATTTGGATCCTCCTGAGCCAAATTTTCATTTCCCTCTGGAAGTTCCTCCAGTCATGTTTCCAATCCCTTGCCCGTTTTCTCCCATCTCGTGATTTCAGCCGGGATCCTCCACCCCACCCCGGCTCCTCCCGTGCCCCGTAGAGTTGTTCCCATGGTTTCCCCCACATTTTCAGGGAACAAAGGTTGTCATCTTGGTCCTCCTGAGCCATATTTTGATCCTCCTGAGCTAAATTTTCATTTCCCACTGGAATTGCTGCAGTTGTGTTTTTAAACCATCATTCCTGTTTTCTCCCCATCTCGCGATTTTGGGATCCCTTCTCCGGCTCCTCCCGTGCCCCACAGAGTTGTTCCCATGGTTCTCCCCACTTTTTAGGGGTACAGAGGTTGGCATTTTGGTCCCCCTGAGCCATATTTTGATCCTCCTGAGCCAAATTTTCATTTCCTGCTGGAGTTCCTCCAGTCATGTTTTCAACACCACAATTCCCATTTTCTCTCCTCTCACAATTTTGCCCCACCCCGGCTCCTCCCGTGCCCCGCAGAGTCGTTCCCATGGTTTCCCCCACATTTTAGGGGAACAAAGGTTGGCATTTTGGTCCTCCTGAGCCGTATTTTGATCCTCCTGAGCCAAATTTTCTTTTCCCTCTGGAGGTCCCAGGGTCATGTTTTCAACACCACCTTTCCCATTTTCTCTCCTCTCGCAATTTTGCCCCACCCCGGCTCCTCCCATGCCCATCAGAGTTGTTCCCATGGTTCCCCACTCTTCGTAGGGGTACAAATGTTGGCATTTTGGTCCTCCTGAGCCACATTTTGATCCTCCTGAGCCAATTTTTCTTTTTCCTCTGGAGGTCCCAGAGTCGTGTTTTCAACACCACATTTCCCGTTCTCTCCCCATCCCGCGATTTTGGGATCCCTCCTCAGGCTCCTCCCGTGTTCCCATGGTTCCCCCCTCTTTGTAGGGGACAAAGGTTGGCATTTTGGTCCTCCTAAGCCAAATTTTCATTTCCCTCTGGAGTTCCTGCAGTTGTGTTTTCAACACCACCATTCCCGTTTTTTCCCATCCTGCGATTTCATCTGGGATCCTCCACCTCACCCCGGCTCCTCCCGTGCCCCGCAGAGTCGTTCCCATGGTTTCCCCCACATTTTCGGGGAACAAAGGTTGCCATCTCGGTCCTCCCGAGCCAAATTCCGCCCTTTGACTCCGTCCCCTTTTCACACCCCTGGCTCAGCTTGGCCTCTGCTCCATCCCCGGGGGGGTTCCCA
>NW_026624589.1:24698-26291 GCF_030028575.1 Malurus melanocephalus
GAAGTTTCTTCTGGCTTGTAAAAATCCCTTCTGGCTGCTAAAAATCACTTGTGGCTCCTGAAAATCCGTTGTGGCTCCTAAAATCCCTTGTGGCTCCTGAAAATCCCTTGTGGCTCCTGAAAATCCCTTCTGGCTGCTAAAAATCCCTCCTGGCTCCTAAAAATCCCTTCTGACTGCTAAAAATCCCTTCTGGCTCCTGAGAATCCCTTCTGGCTCCTGAGAATCCCTTCTGGCTCCTGAAAATCCATTGTGGTTCCTGAAATTCCTTTCTGGCTCCTGAAAATTCCTTTGTGGCTCTTAAAAATCCCTTCTGGCTCCTGAAAAACCCTCGTGGCTCCTGAAAATCGGCTCTGGCTCCTACAAATCCCTTGTGGCTTCTGAAAATCCTTTGTGACTACCGAAAATCCCGTCTGGCTGCTGAGAATCCCTTCTGGCTCCTGAAATTCCTTTCTGGCTCCTGAAACTTCCTTTGTGGCTCTTTAAAATCTCTTCTGGCTCTTAAAAATCTCTTGTGGCTCCTGAAAATCTCTTGTGGCTCCTGAAAATCCTTTCTGGCTCCTGAAAATCCCTTGTGGCTCGTGAAAATCCCTTCTGGCTTCTGAAAATCCCTTTTGGCTCCTAAAATCCCTTGTGGCTTCTGAAAATCCCTTGTGGCTCCTGAAAATCCCTTGTGGCTACTGAAAATCCCTTCTGACTCCTAAAGATCCCTTGTGGCTCCTGAAAATCCCTCGTGTCTCCTGAAAATCTCTTCGGGCTCCCAAAAATCCTTTGTGGCTCCTAAAAATCCCGTCTGCCTGCTGAAAATCCCTTCTGGCTCCTGAAAATTCTGTGTGGCTCCTGAAAATCCCTTGTGGCTCTTGAAAATCCCTTCTGGCTCCTGAAAATCCTTTGTGCCCTTAAAAGTTCGTCGTGGCTCCTGAAAATCCCTTGTGGCTACTAAAATTCCTGCATTTAACCCTTGTGGTGCACGTTCAACACGAAAATGCGACTTCAGAAAACAAAATCTCCGTCATAAAATCTGACTTTGGATTTCATATTCGCCGCTGGTTGTCAATAATTAAAAAGAAAAAAAATATCATGGGATGGCGCCGTTTTATCTGCATATTTTCCAAATGTTTTTAAATTATAAAATTTAAATTTTWAAATTCATTAAAGGGCAGGGAAGTCACTTCGCCTCCAGGTTTTTCTCGGTGATTTTTGGAATGACCGGTGATCGGATTCTTCCCAAAATTTCTTCACCTCACTTCAAAGAAATCCCATTTTAAAATGAGTTATTTGGGAATTCTGTGGCTAAAACGGATATTTTCTTCCTCTCTCATTCCATAAATAATTTCCTTTTAATCACAAAAACTTTCATTTACATTCCACAAATAATTCCTGTTAATCACAAAAACTTTCATTTATTTATTTATTTTCATTTATTTATTTCATTTATCACAGAAAACTCAACGCGATTCTCCGGCTTTTTTTTTTTTCTTTTTTTTTTTTTTTTTTTTTTTTTTTTTTTTTTTTTTTTTTTTTTTTTTTTTTTTTTTTTTTTTTTTTTGTTTTTTTTGCTTATCCAGATATTCCATCTCTTCTCTTTCAGCCTTT
>NW_026624589.1:27477-30150 GCF_030028575.1 Malurus melanocephalus
GGAGGCTTTGAGGGTGTTCCAGGATCATTCCTTGAAGGATTTTGGTGAAATTTAATTTCACCCAAGCAAAATTGAGTCATTCCGAGGAGATGCTGGTGCTGACTTGGGCAGGGAAGACACGAGAGATGTTGGGTGGAAATTCCTTCTTGGAAAACACTCTCAGACATTGAAAACTCAGGCTTTGTGTGATTTATTCCGGCTGAATCCGTTGTTTTTGCAGGGATGGAACCACAGTGGGAGAAATCCGTGAGAAATTCCAATGGCTGCTGTTAGGTGGAAATTCCTTGTTGGAGAACACTCATAGCTCAGGCATTGGGTGATTTATTCCGGCTGAATCCACTGCTGTTTTTCCACGGATGGAACCACAGTGGGAGAAATCAGTGAGAAATTCCAGTGGCTGCTGTTGGGTGGAAATTCCTTCTTGAAAAACACTCTCAGAATTTAAAACTCAGGCTTTGTGTGATTTATTCCGGCTGAATCCGCCGTTTTTTTGCGCTGATGGAAACGAGTGTTTGGGCCAGTGGGAGAAATCTGTGAGACATTCCAACGGCTGCTGTTGGGTGGAAATTCCTTCTTGGAGAACATTTTCTGACATTCACAGCTCAGGCTTTGGGTGATTTATTCTGTTTGAATCTGCCGTAGTTTTTGCATGGATGCAACCGGGTGTTTTGGATGGTGGGAGAAATCCATGAGAAATTCCCATGGCTACTGTTGGGTGGAAATTCCTTCTTGGAAAACACTCTCAGACATTGAAAACTCAGGCATTGGGTGATTTATTCCGGCTGAATCCGCTGTAGTTTTTGTGATGATGGAAACGAGTGTTTGGGCCATTGGGAGAAATCTGTGAGAAATTTTAATGGCTGCTGTTGGGTGGAAATTCCTTCTTGGAGAATATTCAGAGCTCTGGCTTTGTGTGATTTATTCCGGCTGAATCCGCCGTTGTTTTCCGGGGATGGAACTGAGTGTTTTGGATGGTGGGAGAAATCCATGAGAAATCCCAATGGCTGCTGTTGGGTGGAAATTCCTTCTTGGAGAACACTCACAGCTCAGGCTTTGTGTTATTTATTCCGGCTGAATCCACCGTTGTTTTTCCACGGATGGAACAGGTGGGAGAAACCCATGAGAAATTCCAGTGGCTGCTGTTGGGTGGAAATTCCTTCTTGGAGAAACTCTGCCATTCACAGCTCAGGCATTGGGTGATTTATTCCGGATGAATCCGTGGTCATTTTTCCACAGTGGAACTGGGTATTTTGGACAGTGAGAGAAATCCATGAGAAATTCCAGTGGCTGCTGTTGGGTGGAAATTCCTTCTTGGAGAACATTTTCTGACACTCACAGCTCAGGGTTTGTGTGATTTATTCTGTCTGAATCCGCCGTTGTTTTTGCGTAGATGGAACCGGGTGTTTTGGCCGGTGGAAGAAATCTGTGAGAGAATTCCAATGGCTGCTGTTGGGTGGAAATTCCTTCTTGGAAAACACTCTCAGACATTGAAAACTCAGGCATTGGGTGATTTATTCAGGCTGAATCCGTGGTCATTTTTCCATGGATTAACCGTGTGTTTTGGATGGTGGGAAAAATCCGTGAGAGGATTCTGATGGTTGCTGTTGGGTGGAAATTCCTTCTTGGAAAACACTCTCAAAATTCAAAACTCAGGCTTTGTGTGCTTTATTCCAGATGAATCCGCCGTAGTTTTTGCGCTGATGGAAACGAGTGTTTTGGCCGGTGGGAGAAATCTGTGAGAAATTCCAATGGCTGCTGTTGGGTGGAAATTCCTCCCTGGGGAAACTCTGCCATTCACAGCTCAGGCTTTATGTGATTTATTCCAGCTGAATCCGCCGTCATTTTTGCATGGATTAACCAGGTGTTTTGGCTGGTGGGAAAAATCTGTGAGAGAATTTTGATGGCTGCTGTGGGTGGAAATTCCTCCCTGGGGAAACTGAGATTCCCAGTTAGAGAAGACACGAGAGCTGTTGGGTGGAAATTCCTTCTTGGAGAACACTCTCAGAATTCAAAACTCAGGCTTTGGGTGATTTATTCCGGCTGAATCCGCTGTCATTTCCCGCAGTGGAACCGGGTGTTTTGACCAGTGGGAGAAATCCCTGAGAGAATTTGATGCTCCCAAACTCAAGGATTTTCCCTAAATCCCAAATTGGGGTGGCAGAGGAGGGGAACAGGGGTCGATGAATTGCCTGAAACTGCCTCCAAAGTGTATCATCTGGGATTTTGTGACATTTTATGTTATTTTGTGCCATTTTGTGCCATTTTGTGTTAATTTGTGACATTTTTTGACATTTTGTGACATTTTGTGATGATCTGTGAGGAGGGCGATGACGGCAGCGTTGACATTTACGGCAGCCACAGCACTGCAGGTGCCCCTGCTTGGTCTGCCAAGGAATTTTGAGATTTCTGCCCATTCCATTGGGCCGGAATGTCAAAATTCAGGAAATGGGAGCCTTCTCCCATCCTCATCCTTCAATATCTGCCCTGACTTTAAACATAAAATTTTCTTAGATTTGCTGCTTCATCAGGGTGGAAAACCACAGCAAAATCACGCATTAAATAGAAATCATCAGGTTTTTGAGAAGAAGAAGTAAATTCTCCTCAGTGGGAATGTTCAGTGGTTGATATATTTGGAATTCCAGAGTGTCTGGATTTTTCCTGCAGGATTTTAAT
>NW_026624589.1:31457-34332 GCF_030028575.1 Malurus melanocephalus
GAGGAGGAGGAGAAGGAGGAAAATGAGAAGAAGCTCTCAAGAAGGAGGAGAAAGAAAAAGAAGGAGAAGGAGAGGGAGAAGAGAATGAGAAGGAGGAGGAGGAAAGGAGGAGGAAGAGAAGGAGGAGGAGGAGAAGAGAAAAAAGGAAAAGGAGGAGAAGAAGGAGGAGGAGAAGAAGGAAAAGGAGAAGGAGAAAAGGAGAAGAGGAGAAGGAGAAGGAGGAGGAGAAGGAGTAAAGGAGGAGAAGGAGAAAAGGAGAAAATGAGGAGAAGGAGAAGGAAGCTCTGTGAATCTGCACACTCAAAGTTGGGTAAATTGGATCAATTCCACCATAAACAGCCCCGCTCCTGCACACCTGGCCCTGTCTCTGGCCCTCTCTGCCCCYGTTCATTCAGATCCAGCTCAAACTGGGTGGCAATAAACACAAACGGCTCTGATTTCCTGCCAAGTTCCTGCTTTTGCCTCTGCTCTGCCTGCGCCAGCATTCCCTGATTTCCTTCGGGAAGCAGCGGCTGGGTTGGGGCAGGATCCTGGTTTATTCCAGCAGGAATAAACGTGGCAGGAATTTCCATACCTAAGAGGAATTTCAGAGCCTGGCAGGAATTTCTGAATCTGGCAGGAATTTCCCAACCTGGCAGGAATTTCAGAGCCTGGCAGGAATTTCAGAGCCTGGCAGGAATTTCCTGGCGAGGTGCGAGCACCAGGAGCAGAGGTTCAGAGGAGTTGGGGTGACTGGAAAACAAATTTCCCAAGGAAATTTGTCCCAAGGAAACCAATTTTGCTTTTCCACAGTCCCAAGGAATTCAGTTTTGCTTTTCCAAGGAAACCCATCCTGCTTTTCCTGCTTTTTTCACACTCAAGGAAACAAATTCCGCTTTTCCAAGGAAACCCATCCTGCTTTTCCTGCTTTTTTCACACTCTCAAGGAAACAAATTCTGCTTTTCCAAGGAAACAAATTCTGCTTTTCCACAGTCTCAGGGAAACCAATCCTGCTTTTCCAGAATCCTGAAAAAATCAATTCTGCTTTATTCACAATCTCAAGGAAACCAATTCTGCTTTTCCAAGGGAACAAATTCCGCTTTTCCAAGGAAACCAATCCTGCTTTCCCAAGGAAACCAATCCTGCTTTCCCAGAGTCTCAAACCAATCCTGCTTTTCCAAGGAAACAAATTCTGCTTTTCCACAGTCTCAGGGAAACCAATCCTGCTTTTCCAGAATCCTGAAAAAATCAATTCTGCTTTATTCACAATCTCAAGGAAACCAATCCTGTTTTTCCAAGGAAACCAATCCTGTTTTTCCTGCTTTTTTTTTTGCACTCTCAAGGAAACCAATTCTGCCTTTCCACAGTCTCAAACCAATTCTGCTTTTCCACAGTCTTAAGGAATTCAATTTTGCTTTTCCGAGGAAACAAATTCTGCTTTTCCACAGTCTCAGGGAAACCAATCCTGCTTTTCCAGAATCCTGAAAAAATCAATTCTGCTTTATTCACAATCTCAAGGAAACCAATTCTGCTTTTCCAAGGGAACAAATTCCACTTTTCCACAGTCTCAAGGAAACCAATTCTGCTTTTCCACAATCCTGAAAAAATAAATTCTGCTTTATTCACAGTCTCAAAGAAACCAATCCTGCTTTTCCAAGGAAACCAATCCTGCTTTTCCAAGGAAACCAATCCTGTTTTTCCAAGGAAACCAATCCTGCTTTTCCACAGTCTCAAGGAAACCAATCCCGCTTTTCCAAGGAAACAAATTCAGCTTTTCCAGTCTTAAGGAAACCAATCCTGCTTTTCCTGCTTTTTTCATACTCTCACAGAAAAAAATTCTGCTTTTCCTAGGAAACAAATTCTGCTTTATTCACAATCTCAAAGAAACCAATCCTGCTTTGCCCCAGAAACCAATCCTGCTTTTCTAATGAAACCAATCCTGCTTTTCCAAGGAAACAAATTCTGCTTTTCCACAGTCTCAAGGAAACCAATCCTGTTTTTCCACACTGTTAAGGAATTCAATTTTGCTTTTCCAAGGAAACCAATTCCACTTTTCCACAGTCTCAAGGAAACCAATTCTGCTTTTCCACAGTCCTGATGAAAACAATCCTGCTCTTCCAAGGAAACCCATCCTGCTTTTCCACAGTCTTAAGGAAACCAATCCTGCTTTTCCTGCTTTTTTCATACTCTCACAGAAAAAAATTCTGCTTTTCCTAGGAAACAAATTCTGCTTTATTTACAATCTCAAAGAAACCAATCCTGCTTTTCCCTGGAAACCAATCCTGCTTTTCCAAGGAAACAAATTCTGCTTTTCCACAGTCTCAGGGAAACCAATTCTGCTTTTCCAGGATCCTGAGAAAATCAATTCTGCTTAATTCACAATCTCAAGGAAACCAATCCTGCTTTTCCAAGGAAACCAATCCTGCTTTTCCTGCTTTTTTCACACTCTCAGGGAAACCAATCCTGCTTTCCCAAGGAAACCAATCCTGCTTTCCCAGAGTCTCAAACCAATTCTCCTTTTCCAAGGAAACAAAATCCCCTTTTCCACAGTCTCAAGGAAACCATTCCTGCTTTTCCAAGGAAACCAATCCTACTTTTCCTGCTTTTTTCACACTCTCAAAGAAACCAATTCTGCCTTTCCACAGTCTCAAACCAATCCTGCTTTTTTTTCACAGTGTCAAGGAAACCAATCCTCCTTTTCCAAGGAAACCAATCCTCCTTTTCCGAGGAAACCAATTCTGCTTTTCCAAGGAAACAAAATCCCCCTTTTCACAGTCTCAAAGAAACCAATCCTGCTTTTCCAAGGAAACAAATCCCGCTTTTCCACACTCTCAAAGAAACCAACCCTGTTTGTAGCCGCCTGCAGATCTCAATCCAAAGCAGCCTCGGTTCTCCA
>NW_026624589.1:36052-47035 GCF_030028575.1 Malurus melanocephalus
TGGGAGTGGGGACATTGCTGGGAATGGGGACATTGCTGGGAATGGGGACATTGCTGGAAATGGGGAAAATTCTGGGAATGGGGAAAATTCTGGGAGTGGGGAAAATTCTGGGATGGGGAAAATTCTGGGAGTGGGGGAAATTCTGGGAGTGGGGGAAATTCTGGGAGTGGGGAAAATTCTGGGATGGGGAAAATTCTGGGAGTGGGGAAAATTCTGGGATGGGGAAAATTCTGGGAGTGGGGACATTTCTGGGTGTGGGGACATTTCTGGGAATGGGGAAAATTCTAGGAATGTTTCTGGGAATGGGGACATTGTAGGGAATGGGGACATTTTTGGGAATGGAGACATTTCTGGGAATGGGGACGTTTCTGGGAATTGGGATATTTCTGGGTGTGGGGACATTGCTGGGAATGGAGACATTTCTGGAAATGGGGACGTTGCTGAGAATGAGGATGCTCTGGGAATGGGGGCATTGCTGGAATGGAGACATTTCTGGAAATGGGGACATTTCTGGGAATGGGGACATTGATGGGAATGTGGACCTTTCTAGGCGTGGGGACGCTGCAGGAAATGGGGACATTTCTGGGAATGGGGACGCTGCTGGGAATGGGGACACTGCTGGGAATGGGGATATGCTGGGAATGGGGATGTCACTGGGGTTGGGGACATTTCTGGGAATGAGGAAAACTCTGACAATGGGGGCATTTCTGGGAATGAGGACATTGCTGGGAATGGGGGAAATTCTGGGAGTAGGGACATTTCTGGGAATGGGGATGTTTTGGGGAACGGGGACATTTTTGGAAATGGGGACTCTGCAGGAAATGGGGACATTTCTGGGAATGGAGACACTGCTGGTAGTGAGGACATTGCTGGAAGTGGGGAAAATTCTGGGAATGGGGACATTGCTGGAATGGGGACGCTGCTGGTAACGGGGACATTGCTGGGAATGGGGACATTGCTGGAATGGGGACATTGCTGGGACTGGGGACATTTCTGAAAATGGCATTGTTTTGTGAATGGGGACATTTCTGGGAACGGGGACTTTCTAGGAATGAGGACATTTCTGTGAGTGGGGACATTTCTGAAAATGGCGTTGTTTTTGTGAATGGGGACATTTCTGGAAATGAGGATATTTCTCCCAGCACTAAAAAATTCAGGGCAAGAGTGGAAAAAGCAAAAATCACCAGGGTGAGGTTGTGCCGTTCTGAGCGAAGCAGTGACACAGGACCAGGACCCAAAACCCGCCGGCAACGGGACAAAAAGATTTCCTCTCTCCCTAAACATTCCTCTCTTCCTCTGTGGGATTTCCCATCCCCGAAAATCCATTTCTCCGCCGCGCCTCCCCCTGCCCTCATCCCATTCCTTTTCCCTCGGGGTTTTTGAAGCATTTCCCAAAATCCCATTGCACAGAGATTCTTTTGTTCATCCCCGGCCGATGTCAGAACTTGCAGCNGTGACACAGGACCAGGACCCAAAACCCGCCGGCAACGGGACAAAAAGATTTCCTCTCTCCCTAAACATTCCTCTCTTCCTCTGTGGGATTTCCCATCCCCGAAAATCCATTTCTCCGCCGCGCCTCCCCCTGCCCTCATCCCATTCCTTTTCCCTCGGGGTTTTTGAAGCATTTCCCAAAATCCCATTGCACAGAGATTCTTTTGTTCATCCCCGGCCGATGTCAGAACTTGCAGCRCGTCCTTGGGCGAGAGCAGCAAAAGATTCTTTTAATCTCTCCTGGTTTATTTTTAACGGAGGTGGAGGTGATTTTCATCTCAGGAAGGCGATTTGGAGATAATTTTTTGGGAAGGGGAGTCGCCCACAAATGCTGGCTCAGAGTGAATTTTTTTTGTTGTTGTTGTTTTCAGGAGTTGTTGTTGGGATTTTTTTTTATTTTGTTCTCTGGTTCAGCTTCTCCGTAATTTTAAAGTTTGGTGAAATTCAGAGTTTTTGGCTGCCTGTAAAAACAGAGCATTCGGGGTGATCCGTGTGGCCAAACAATGGTTTTAACTCTACTTCTGTCCCTTCCTGAATTCTCCTTTCCTTTTCNTGGAATTTGGGGTTTGGAATGAGAGGATCTTTAAGGTTCCTCCCAGCCCAAACCCGTTCTGTGATTCCATCCTGAAAACAAACCCGACGCCAGCGGGAAATTCCAGATCTCTGTAAAGCACCATCCAGGGGTTTGTTGGGAATGGGGAGATTTATGGGAATGGGGGAAATTCCGGGAGTGGGGAAAATTCCATGAGTGGGGGAAATTCTGGGAATGGGGACATTGATGGGAATGGGGAAAATTCTGGGAATGGGGACATTTTTGGGAATGGGGACATTTCTGGGAATGGGGACATTTTTGGGAATGGGGACATTTCTGGGAATGGGGACATTTCTGGGAATGGGGGCGTTTCTGGGAATGGGGGCATTGATGGGAATGGGGGCGTTTCTGGAAATGGGGAAAATTCTGGGAGTGGGGTCATTTCTGGGAGTGGGGACATTTTTGGGAATGGGGAAAATTCCGGGAGTGGGGACATTTCTGGGAGTGGGGACGTTTTTGGGAATGGGGACATTGCTGAGAATGGGGACATTGCGGGGAATGGGGACATTGATGGGAATTGGGACCTTTCTAGGAATGAGGACGCTGCAGGAAATGGGGACACTTCTGGGAATGGGGACATTTTTGGGAATGGGGACATTTTTGGGAATGGGGACGCTCTGAGAATGGGGACATTGCTGAGAATGGGGACATTGATGAGAATGGGGACATTTCTGGGAATGGGGACATTTCTGGGTGTGGGGACATTTCTGGGAATGGGGACATTTCTGGGTGTGGGGACATTTCTGGGAATGGGGACACTGCTGAGAATGGGGACGCTCTGGGAATGGGGACATTTCTGGAATGGGGACATTGCTGGGACTGGGGACGTTTCTGGGAATGTGGACCTTTCTAGGAATGAGTACATTTCTAGGAATGGGGACTTGGCTGGGACTGGGGACATTTCTGTGAGTGGAGACATTTCTGAAAATGGCGTTGCTTTTGTGAATGGGGACATTTCTGGAAATGGGGACATTTCTCCCAGCACTAAAAATTCAGCAGAAGAGGGGAAAAAGCGAAAAACACCGGGGTGAGGTTGTGCTGCTCTGAGCAAAGCGGTGACACAGGACCAGGACCCAAAACCCGTTGGCAACGGGACAAAAAGATTTCCTCTCTCCCTAAACATTCCTCTCTTCCTCTGTGGGATTTCCCATCCCCGAAAATCCATTTCTCCGCCGCGCCTCCCCCTGCCCTCATCCCATTCCTTTTCCCTCGGGGTTTTTGAAGCATTTCCCAAAATCCCATTGCACAGAGATTCTTTTGTTCATCCCCGGCCGATGTCAGAACTTGCAGCACGTCCTTGGGCGAGAGCAGCAAAAGATTCTTTTAATCTCTCCTGGTTTATTTTTAACGGAGGTGGAGGTGATTTTCATCTCAGGAAGGCGATTTGGAGATAATTTTTTGGGAAGGGGAGTCGCCCACAAATGCTGGCTCAGAGTGAATTTTTTTTGTTGTTGTTGTTTTCAGGAGTTGTTGTTGGGATTTTTTTTTTATTTTGTTCTCTGGTTCAGCTTCTCCGTAATTTTAAAGTTTGGTGAAATTCAGAGTTTTTGGCTGCCTGTAAAAACAGAGCATTCGGGGTGATCCGTGTGGCCAAACAATGGTTTTAACTCTACTTCTGTCCCTTCCTGAATTCTCCTTTCCTTTTCTGCCCCATGGTGAACCTGGGAATGTTCCCGGGGTGATTTCCTATTTCTCTTTCAGCCCTTCCACCCCATGGTAAACCAGGAATGCTCTTGGGATTTCCGGCCCTGGTTCCTGATTTCCTGTTTCCTTTTTATCCCTTCCACCCCATGGTGAACCTGGAATTCTCCTGGGATTTCCAGCCCTTCCTGCACTGCTTTCCTTAATTCTCCTTTCCTGTTCTACCCAATGGTGAACCTGGGAATGTTCCTGGGATTCCCAGCCCTTCCTGTGCTCTGAATTCCTATTTCCCCCTCAACCCTTCCACTCCATGGTGAACCGGGAATATTCCCAGGATTTCCAGCCCTTCTTGTGCTCTGAATTCCTGTTTCTCTTTCATCCCTTCCTCCCCATGGTGAATTTGGAATGCTCATGCTCTGAATTTCTCTTCCATCTCTTCCACCCGATGGTGAATTTGCAATGCTCATGGTCTGATTTCCCGTTTCTCTTCCAGCCCTTCCACCCGATGGTGAATTTGGAATGCTCATGCTCTGATTTCCTGTTTCTCTTCCAGCCCTTCCACCCCATGGTGAACCAGGAATGCTCATGGTCTGAATTTCTCTTTCCCTTCCAGCCCTTCCACCCGATGGTGAATTTGGAATGCTCATGTTCTGAATTCCCGTTTCTCTTCCAGCCCTTCCACCCGAATTTGGAATGCTCCCACGATTTCCGTCCATTCCTGTGCTCTGATTTCCCGTTTCTCTTCCAGCCCTTCCACCCCATGGTGAATTTGGAATGCTCATGCTCTGAATTTCCCGTTTTTCCTTCAGCCTTTCCACCCAATGGTGAATTTGGAATGCTCATGGTTTGAATTTCTCTTTCTCTTCCAGCCGTTCCACCCAATGGTGAATTTGGAATGCTCATGTTCTGATTTCCCGTTTCTCTTCCAGCCCTTCCACCCGATGGTGAATTTGGAATGTTCCCGTGATTTCCGCCCGTTCCTGTGCGCTCTCTACGCCCCGGTGTGCATGGAGTACGGCCGGGTGACGCTGCCGTGCCGCCGCCTGTGCCAGCGCGCCCACAGCGAGTGCTCCAAGCTCATGGAGATGTTCGGCGTCTCCTGGCCCGAGGACATGGAGTGCACCAGGTCAGAAAATCTCTTTTTTTTTTTCCAAATCAAAATTTCCAAAATTTCGCTCTGATCCAGGGTCTTTTGTAGTCTTCAATAAATGTTTTCCGGATTTTCCTTCCCGTTTTCCAGAATGGGGAGTGAATTCTCATTTCGTCTTTCCAATAAATCAGTTGAAAATCAGCGGGGTTTGATGAGGATTTCAGCTATTTTCACTTTTTTTTTTACCTTATTTCTGCAAGGTAAAACTGTTTTCAGTCTTATATTAAACAAAAAATTACCCAGAAAAAGGAGTCAATACCTTGCAGAAATAAATTTATGGAAAAATGAGTCAATGATGTCCTGAGCTGTTTGAAGCAGAACGTGCGTTATTTTTAAATTGAATTTTAATTGAATATTTATTTATTTTATTTATTTTGATGTTTTTAGTTGAATTTTAATTGAACGTTAATTTCATTTATTTATTTTTATTGTTTTATTTTTTTAATGGAATTTAAATTAAATGTTTAATTTATTTATTTTTATTTGTTAATTTTTAAATGGAATTTCAATTGAATAATTATTTTATTTATGTTATTGTTTTATTTTTTAAATGGAATTTTAATTAAATATGTAATTTATTTCTTTTTATTTGTTTATTTTTAAATGGAATTTTAATTGAATGATTATTTTATTTATTTTTATTGTTTTACTTTTAAATTGAACTTTATTGAATATTTATTTTATTTTATTTTATTTTATTTTATTTTATTTATTTTTATTTTATTTTAAAATGGAATTTTAATGGAATACATATTTTATTTATTTGTATTGTTTTGTTTTTAAATTGAATTTTAATGGAATATTTATTTTTTATTTGTATTTTATTTTTAAATTTAATTTTAATTGAATATTTATTTTATTTATTTTATTGGTTTTTAATTGAACTTAAATTGAATATTTATTTTTATTGTTTTATTTTTTAATTGAATTTTAATTGAATATTTATTTTAATTTTATTTATTTATTTATCTATTTTATGAGGTTCACTGTTGTTTCCATCTCTTGGGGTTGGGCACAGTGAGATGTCCTTAAATTTGGGGCTGGAGAGGAATTGTTTTGTGTAAAAATGGGAGAAGAGCAGCAGCTTGGAACTGTCCAATTCTAAAGAATTACAGGGTCACAGAAATGTGAAAATACAGAATTTATTGAATAATTCAATTTATAAATATACTGAATTCAATGTTGCATCTTGGGATGAGTTTGTGAGTAAATCGCGCACAATTTCATGGATTCCCCCTTTTTTGGATTGCCCGGTTCAGCTCCGGTTGGTTTTCCCAAAGTCCCACCTAGASCTGAGCTTACCACGCCTTGTAAAGCGCGAGTTAATTCCTCGTAAACTCCTCTTTGCAGGTTCCCGGACTGTGACGAGCCCTACCCTCGCCTGGTGGATCTCAGCTCGGCCGCCGAGCCCACGGAGGAGGCTCCGGCCGCCGTTCAGCGCGATTACGGCTTCTGGTGTCCCCGCGAGCTGAAAATCGACCCGGAGCTGGGCTACTCCTTCCTCCGCGTGCGCGACTGCTCCCCGCCGTGCCCCAACATGTATTTCCGCCGCGAGGAGCTCTCCTTCGCCCGCTACTTCATCGGCGTCATCTCCATCGTCTGCCTGTCGGCCACGCTCTTCACCTTCCTCACCTTCCTCATTGACGTCACGCGTTTCCGCTACCCGGAGCGCCCCATCATCTTCTACGCCGTCTGCTACATGATGGTGTCGCTCATCTTCTTCGTGGGCTTCCTGCTGGAGGACCGCGTGGCCTGCAACGCCTCCAGCCCCTCGCAGTACAAAGCGGCCACGGTGACGCAGGGCTCGCACAACAAAGCCTGCACCATGCTCTTCATGGTGCTCTACTTCTTCACCATGGCCGGCAGCGTCTGGTGGGTGATCCTCACCATCACCTGGTTCTTGGCCGCCGTGCCCAAATGGGGCAGCGAGGCCATCGAGAAGAAAGCGCTGCTGTTCCACGCCAGCGCCTGGGGCATCCCGGGCACGCTGACCRTCGTCCTGCTGGCCATGAACAAAATCGAGGGTGACAACATCAGCGGCGTCTGCTTCGTCGGCCTCTACGACGTGGACGCGCTGCGCTATTTCGTGCTGGCGCCGCTGTGCCTCTACGTGGTGGTGGGAGTGTCCCTCCTCCTGGCCGGCATYATCTCCCTCAACCGCGTGCGCATCGAGATCCCGCTGGAGAAGGAGAACCAGGACAAGCTGGTCAAGTTCATGATCCGCATCGGCGTTTTCAGCGTGCTCTACCTGGTGCCGCTGCTGGTGGTGATCGGCTGCTATTTCTACGAGCAGGCGAATCGCGGCGTSTGGGAGACCACGTGGATCCAGGAGCGCTGCCGGGAATATCATATTCCCTGTCCTTTCCAGGTGAGGAACGCGAATCGGAGCGCCGCGGATTCCTGGTGCTGGCTCATCCAGTTGGGATGAAACAGAATTTAGAGGATAAAAATTGTATTTATTGCAGTGATATTTATGGAATATTGAATATTCCAGGCTGGGATAAAACAGAATTTAGAGAATAAAAATTGGATTTATTGCAGTGATATTTATGGAGTATTGAATATTCCAGGCTGGGATAAAACAGAATTTAGAGAATAAAAATTGGATTTATTGCAGTGATAGTGAATATGAATGCTGCCTCATCCAACTGAGATAAAACAGAGCCCAACAGGATTTAGAGAATAAAAATTGCATTTATTGCAGTGATATTTATTGAATATAAATGCGGCCTCATCCAGCTTAACTAAAACAGAGCCTAACGGAATTTAGAGAATAGAAATTGTATTTATTGCAGTGATATTTATCGAATATAAATGCTGCTCATCTAGTTGGGATAAAACAGGATTTAGAGAATAAAAATTGGATTTATTGCAGCGATATTTATCAAATATTGAATATTCTGGGTGGTCTGCAGGCTAAACAGAATTTAGAGAAAAAAAATTCTATTTATTGCAGTGGTGTTTATTGAATATTTCATATTCAGGACGGTCCATGGGCTAAACAGAATTTAGAAAATAAACAATTCTATTTATTGAATATTTTATATTCAGGGCAGTCCACACTCTAAACAGAATTTAGAGAATAAAAATTCTATTTATTGCAGTGATATTTATCGAATATAAATGCTGCCTCATCCAGCTTAGATAAAACAGAGCCTAACGGGATTCACAGAATAAAAAATTCTACCTATTGCAGTGATATTTATAGAATATTTTATATTCAGGGCGGTCTGCAGGCTGGACAGAATTTAGAAAAAAAATTCTATTTATTGCAGTGATATTTATTGAATATTTTATATTCAGCATAGTCCACAGGCTAAACAGAATTTAGAAAATAAAAAATTCTATTATTGCAGTGATATTTATCGAATATAAATGCTGCCTCATCCAGCTGAGCTAACGGGATTTAGAGAATAAAAAATTCTATTTATTGCAGTGATATTTATGGAATATTTTATATTCAGAATAAAAAATTCTATTTATTGAATATTTTATATTCAGGGCAGTCCACAGGCTGAACAGAATTTAGAGAATAAAAAATTTTATTTATTGAATATTTTATATTCTGGGCGGTCCACAGGCTGGAAAGAATTTAGAGAATAAAAAAATTCGATTTATTGCAGTGATATTTATGGAATATAAATGCTGCCTCATCCAGCTGAGCTAAAACAGAGCCTAACAGGATTTAGAGAATAAAAATTCTATTTATTGCAATGATATTTATCAAATATTGAATATTCCGGGCAGTCCACAGGCTGGACAGAATCTATTTATTGAATATTTTATATTCAGGGCAGTCTACAGGCTGAACAGAATTTAGAGAATAAAAATTCTATTTATTGCAGTGATATTTATCAACTATAAATGCTGCCTCATCCAGCTTAGATAAAACAGAGCCTAACGGGATTCACAGAATAAAAAATTCTATTTATTGCAGTGATATTTATCGAATATAAATGCTGGCTCATCCAGCTTAGATAAAACAGAATTCAGAGAATAAAAATTCTATTTATTGCAGTGATAGTGAATATAAATGCTGCCTCATCCAGCTGGGATAAAACAGAATTTAGAGAATAAAAATTCTATTTATTGCAGTGATATTTATCGAGTATTTTATATTCAGGGCGTTCCACAGGCTGAACAGAATTCAGAGAATAAAAAATTCTATTTATTGAATATTTTATATTCAGGGCAGTCCACAGGCTCAACAGAATTTAGAGAATAAAAAATTCTGTCTATTGCAGTGATATTTATTGAATATTTTATTTATTGAATATTTTATATTCAGCATAGTCCACAGGCTAAATGGAATTAAGAGAACAAAAATTTCCATTTATTGCAGTGATATTTATTGAAAATTTTATATTCAGGGCGGTCTGACAGAACTTAGAGAATAAAAAATTCCATTTATTGCAGTGGTATTTATGGAATATTGAATATTCCGGGCAGTCCAGGGGCTAACCAGAATTTAGAGAATAAAAAACCACAGGCTAAACAGAATTTAGAGAATAAAAATTCTATCTATTGCAGTGGTATTTATGGAATATTGAATATTCAGGGCGGTCCACGGGCTAAACAGAATTTAGAGAATAAAAATTCTATTTATTGCAGTGATAGTGAATATAAATGCTGCCTCATCCAGCTGAGCTAAAACAGAATTTAGAGGATAAAAATTGGAGTTATTGCAGTGATATTTATGGCATATTGAATATTCCGAGCAGTCCACAGGCTGAACAGAATTTAGAGAACAAAAATTCTATTTATTGCAGTGGTGTTTATTGAATATTTCATATTCAGGGTGGTCCGCAGGCTGGACAGAATTTAGTTAATAAAAAATTCTATTTATTGAATATTTTATATTCAGGGCAGTCCACAGGCTAAACAGAATTTAGAGAATAAAAAATTGTATTTATTGCAGTGATAATGCATTGGGTCAGGTGGTGCTGGAAAATCAGAGCTTCCCATCCACTCCCTGCTGATATTTCAGGGTTTTTCATGGTTTTTTATAGGTTTTTTGTGGGGTTTTTTGCATTTTCTCGTATTTTTTCATGATTTTTCATGCTTTTTCTTGGGTTTTTTGGTGGGTTTATTATGGGTTTTTTGGTGTTTTTTTGGTGGTTTTTTTTGTGTTTTCTCNCTATTTATTGCAGTGATATTTATCAACTATAAATGCTGCCTCATCCAGCTTAGATAAAACAGAGCCTAACGGGATTCACAGAATAAAAAATTCTACCTATTGCAGTGATATTTATTGAGTATTTTATATTCAGGGCGGTCCACAGGCTGGACAGAATTTAGAGAATAAAAAATTCCATTTATTGCAGTGATATTTATGGAATATTGAATATTCAGGGCGGTCCATGGGCTAAACAGAATTTAGAGCATAAAAATTGTATTTATTGCCATGGTAATTATGGAATATAAATGCTGCCTCATCCAGCTGCGATAAAACAGAATTTAGAGAACAAAAATTATATTTATTGCAGTGATAGTGAATATAAATGCTGGCTCACTCAGCTGGGATAAAACAGAATTTAGAGAATAAAAATTGGATTTATTGCAGTGAAATTCATCCAATATAAATGCTGCCTCATTCAGCTGAGATTAAACAGAATTTAGTGAATAAAAATTCTATTACTGCAGTGATATTTATGGAATATTTTATATTCAGGGCGGTCCACGGGCTAAACAGAATAAAAATTTCCATTTATTGCAGTGATATTTATCAAATATTGAATATTCCAGGCGGTCTGCAGGCTTAACAGAATTTATTTATTGAATATTTTATATTCAGGGCAGTCCATGGGCTAAACAGAATTTAGAAAATAAAAATTCTATTTATTGCAGTGATATTTATCGAATATAAATGCTGCTTTTTTGTCATTTTTGTGGGGGTTTTTTGCGGGGTTTTTGCGGGTTTTTTTGTGTTTTTTTGTGGGTTTTTTATGTGGTTTTTTTGTGTAATTTTTTTTGTGGTTTTTTGTGGTTTTTTTGGTGGTTTTTTGTGGGGTAATGCATTAGGCCAGGTGGTGCTGGAAAATCAGAGCTTCCCATCTGCTCCCTGCTGGTTTTTTGTGGTTTTTTTCATGATTTTCCGTCATTTTTTGGT
>NW_026624589.1:47654-49144 GCF_030028575.1 Malurus melanocephalus
GCAGCTTTTAATCCGTTCAAACTTTAAAAAAAATTAAAAAAAATAAAATCAATCCCGTGATTTTTCTCTTAATTCCTTTCCAACACCGTTTTTTTAGGGTGGGAATTTTCCCTCTCATTAATTTTAGGGTGGTTTTTATTGCAGGAAATCTCTTGAATCTTCACTCCTGCAGCCTTTAATCCATCCAACTTAAAAACAAATTTAAAAAAATAAAATCAATCCCATGATTTTTCTCTTAATTCCTTTCCAACACCATTTTTTAGGGTGGGAATTTTCCCTCCCATCAATTTTTGGGGTGGTTTTTATGGCAGGAAATCTCCATGTGCAGATTGCATCTTCACTGCAGCAGCTTTTAATCCATTCAACCTTAAAAAAAAATTAAAAGAAAATAAAATCAATCCCGTGATTTTTCTCTTAATTCCTTTCCAACACCGTTTTTTAGGGTGGGAATTTTCCCTCCCATCAATTTTAGGGTGGTTTTTATGGCAGGAAATCTCCGTGTGCAGATTGAATCTTCACTGCAGCAGCTTTTAATCCATTCAATCTTAAAAACAAATTTAAAAAAATAAAATCAATCCTGTGATTTTTCTCTTAATTCCTTTCCAACACCATTTTTTAGGGTGGGAGTTTTCCCTCCAGTTCATTTTGGGGTGGTTTTTATGTGCAGATTGAATCTTCACTCCTGCAGCTTTTAATCCATTCCAACTTAAAAACAAATTAAAAAAAATAAAATCCATCACGTGATTTTTCTCTTAATTCCTTTCCAACACCGTTTTTTAGGGTGGGAATTTTCACTCCCGTCCATTTTGGGGTGGTTTTTAAGGCAGGAAATCTCCGTGTGCAGATTAAATCTTCACTGCAGCAGCTTTTAATCCATTCAATCTTAAAAACAAATTAAAAAATAAAATCAATCACACGATTTTTCTCTTAATTCCTTTCCAACACCGTTTTTTAGGGTGGGAATTTTCCCTCCCATCCATTTTGGGGCGGTTTTTATGGCAGGAAATTTCTGGGTGCAGATTGAATCTTCACTGCAGCTTTTAATCCATTCAAACTTAAAAACGAATTAAAAAATAAAAATAATTACATTATTTTTCCCTTAATTCCTTTCCAACACCGTTTTTTAGGGTGGGAATTTTCACTCCCATCAATTTTAGGGGTGGTTTTTATGTGCAGATTGAATCTTCACTCCTGCAGCTTTTAATCCATTCCAACTTAAAAACAAATTAAAAAATAAAATCAATGCCATGATTTTTTCTCTTAATTCCTTTCCAACACCCGCCATGAGCCGACCTCAATTTTTTTATTAACCACCTATAAAACCCATGATGGTTTTCCCCAAAAAAAAAAAAAAAGACTAAAAAGTGTTTTTTAAACCTGGAAATTTTTCCATAATGACSGTTTCTTTCCATAATGGCCCAGCAGGAGTCGAAAGAACAATAAAGGTTTCATTCACATCAAATTGGGTTAGAAGGGAGGGTTAGAAAAGG
>NW_026624590.1:0-3431 GCF_030028575.1 Malurus melanocephalus
GGGGGCAGCTCCCAGCCAGCTGAGCGCAAAGCAAGGCGGGGTCACGGACTTTTTTAAGTGCTCCTTTCTCTTTTTCCTCGTTTCTTTTTTCCTCCTGCTGGATTTTTTTGATCCAGGTCGGATAAAAATCTTAACACCTTGGGAATGAGGAGCAGGGGCACAAAAGCCGTGCAATTTAATCGGGTCTGCTGCATGGGAATGGAAAAGAGGAGATGATTATCCCAGGCCTAACAGTGTCTACCTTTTTTCTCTTTTTCTTCTTTTTTTCTCTTCTTCTTTCTCTTTTTCTCTCTTTCTTTTTTTCTCTTTTTAATTTTTTTCTCTTTTTCTTTTTGCTCTTTTTCTTTTTGCTCTTTCCACAGACCAGACAGGGAAAAAAAACCCTCCAGCGTTTCACCTGCAAGGGAAAACCAAGGGAAAATCTTCCCGCGGGTTATGCCAAACTTCTAGGAACAAATAGTGAAACTTTGTATTTTTTTTCTTTTTTGGTGTTTTTKGGTTTTTTTGGGTTTTTTTGGKTTTTTTTTTTTGTGAGATCCCAAAGCTGCAGAGCAGCTGTTACCCGACATCAGGAGGAATTTTTTTTTAGGGAAAACCTAATCCCATAATGGTGTTCTTGTACCCCTGAACCTTCGAGCAACATTTTAAAAGGGCACGACCCCGGAATGGCCAAAGCTGAATTTGGGGCAGTGATTCCATCCCTGGCTGATCCTTTTTCCCTTTAAAACCGAGTGCGGGACTGAGGCCGAGCTCCTCTGCCACCAAACTCCTCGGAAATCCCACAGCGAGGGCAGAATGGAAATTTCCAGGGAATTTTGGGGGTTTGTTGCCTTCAATATGCAAAAAAATATAATGCAAATGTGCTCTGGTAAGAGAAATAAAATGCGTTCTGGTAAAAGAAATAATGCAAATGTGTTCTGGTAAAAGAAATAATGTGAATGTGCTCTGGTAAAATAAATAATGCAAATGTGCTCTGGTAAAAGAAATAAATAATGTGAATGGTAAAAGAAATAATGCAAATGTGTTCTGGTACTGCAGCACTCCGGGGTCTGGGGTAGAATTTTGCCAAATTTTACTGCGGCTCAGAGCAAAATCTTCAGTGAAATCATTTCCCCACCATTTTAACGCAAAATAATCTGAATTCTGCCTCCACGGGGTGTTTTTGGGGTTTTTCCGGTGTTTTAATGTTTGTGCCCTGATCCCACAAAGCACACGGGGTCACCCCCATGACCCCAAAATCAGCCTCATCGGTCTCCTCTTTCTGCTTTTTTTTTGTGATTGAAACACGCAGCAGGTACCGACCCCAAACACGGCCCTAAAGGGGCAAATCCCTGGGGGAAAAAAAAAATGATGGGAGAAAGAGCAGAAAATGTGAAAAAATGCGAAAAAAAAAGTTAAAAAATGTGAAAAATGTGAAAAAATCTGAAAAAAATCTGAAAAAATCTGAAATAATCTCAGCACCACCCGCACTTGGAACTCCCAGCTGAACTTGGATATGCTCGGAAGGTCAGGACCCCTCCAACCCCTTCTTGGGGTCACAACCTCCCCAAAATTCAGCTGGAAAAGCTCCAAAATCCGAGTGGGGGAATGTTCACCTTGGGGGTGAAGGGGTGGAGGGATCAGGCCGGGATTTTGCGATTCAATCGAGTGGAAAATGCAGCGCTTCCCCTGCGGAGGGGATGGAGCGCTCCGTGATTCATCCCCCATTGAAGTCGCTGCCAGAGTTGCTTTTGATTTAATCAGGATCAAACCCTCTGGGATTATTTTCGCTTCCAAACTGGACTGGAGCTCTCAAGTGGAGAAACCACAACGCTTTGCGGGGCTGCTGCTCCTTTTTCTCGGATTTTTTTTTTTTTTTAATTTAATTTAATGAATTTGGCTTGCTGTCCCAAAGCGCAGCCGAAACCCGAAACCCGAAACCCGAAACTCCTCCCGTTTCAGGGCTTTTGGAGTGTTGTTGGAACATCTGGCACAGCTGTGACCCCAAGGCAAGAGCAAAACCTCGCTGCTGTTCGAGTTCCAGGGGGAAAACGGGGCAGAGCCTCCTCGGGAGAAATCGGACACGGGGATGGGGCAGGATCCCATCCCATTTTTTTTTTTTTTTTTCAGGCAAAAAAAAAAATGGCAAAAATGAGGAAAAAAAAAAAAAAGTGGGAGCAGATTCTGGTGTTCCGTGGAGAATAAGCCTCCTGCTGCTTCTCTTCAAATTCTTCCTTTTTAAAGTACCTGCCATAAACCCCCAAAAATGCCCCAAAATGAGGGGGTTTGCGCCTCCGCTTGAATGGGATTTGTGGAGCTGCTTCATCCAATGGGAATTCTGTCCCTGGATGGATCCGCGGATCTGTCCGAGCTGGATTTTTCCTCACCTCGACCACAGAGAGTCCTTCCCAAAAAAAAAAAAAAAATATATTGGGGATCATCAGAGTGAGCCCCACACGTGCTGAGGATCCAAACTGAGCTCCCATCAGCCAGTCCCGATCTTTAAATCCTTGGGTTTATCCCAAACTGCAGGAACTCGGAAGTTTTTATCWGGAAATCTTTTCTCCTCGCACCTTTCCCGATTTCCTTTCGGCTCCGAGGTTTCATCCCTCGAACAACCAGAGCTTTAAATGCTCTCTGCGATTCAGGATAATCAGTTCTCGGGCGTGTTAATCCTCGTTACGTGCCCATTAAAACCGAGATTAAATCAGGCATTAGGGTGCCTCCTCCCGCTATGAAATCTGAAAACCAGGATTGAGTTTGGAGCAGGGAGTGAGGAGAGGGGGAAGGTTTGAGAAAAACCGCCAAACCCCTAAAAAATCGGGGTTTGGGGCGCAGCAAAAGAGGGGTTTGAATAATGATTGATTTTATAGAGGGGATCGTGCAGGTGCGGGGGAGGGGGGGGGATGAGGCTGCAGCCGGCGAGGTTTGGGGCCGGGTTTTTGGGGATTTTGGGGATTTGGGGATTTGCATGTGCCTACGTGAGGGGCTGGGACGCGCGTGCCGGGGCAGGAGCTCGGGGAGCGCAGGGAACGGGAGCGCCGGGGAAGATGGGACAAAACCCCTTCCAGCCCCATCCCCGAGCCCCTCAAAACCTCAAAACCGCCCCTTCCCCTCCTCCCGAGCCCCCCTGACCCCGGCATCCCTCCCGCCCGGRCGGGAACAGCTTTTCCTCCCGGGCAGGTGATTTTTTTTTTTGGGGTGGGGGCTCATTTAGGACGGCGCTGTCATTTCCTCGAGCTCCATTATCCTTTCCTAAAGGAAACCTTTCCTTTTCTCCCCTCCCTTTCCCAGCGCCCCTCCAAGGATGAACTTTTCGGCTCATTGTTGTTTGGCAGGTACTTTTAATGGGCTGGAAAAATATCCTTCTTCCTGTGAAGCCGCAGTTTTTTTCGTGGGGCTCGGAGGAGTCCAGTCCTCCCCTGGCTCTGCCCAGCGCCGCCGATTGGCTC
>NW_026624590.1:4040-5933 GCF_030028575.1 Malurus melanocephalus
GAATGTTCTTTCCAGGAGCCGGCTGGTGCAGCGCTGAGCAGGAATCTCCCGTGGGATTTGGGGCAGGAATCGCTGCGAGGATGCGATCCCGGCTCCCTCCCCTCCTCCCCCGCCTCCTCCTCCACGAGTTCCGCGCACTTTTTATCATTTTTTATTTCCCTGCTCGCACATTTCCCTCTCCCTTCCCCAATCGTTATTAAATCCTTGCTTTTTAGGAAGTGGAGAAAATCCTCGGCTTTGGGACCGGAGCATTGTTCCTCCGAACATCTGTCCGTTCAAACAGAGGGGGGGAGAGCGACTTTGAAGAATGCAGTAACCTAGAAACTGTCCCCTGCTCGCTTTTATTGTCACTAAACCGATCGCTATCGCTCAGCTGGGACTTGAAAAAATACATCCGTGACATTTAACAAAGTTCCTTTCACAATGGAGGAAGGGAAAAAAAAAAAAAAATTCGCTGGCGAGGCAGCCCTTGGATGTCTCGACTTTGCGGCTCAGATAACTTGGAGACATTGTGTGGAACAATGGGAATTAAAAATCTGCCTTTTCCTGCGCCGCGAAGATACCGAGGCTCGAATTCGGGGCTGGTTGGTAGATTTTAGATCCTCCAGGCTTTACGGTGTTCGCTCGAATTTTCGCTTTTTGTATGGRGTTGCCGTAGAAACGCGGGGTCCCCCTGCTCGCGGCGCGTTTAAAACAATGAGAGCGGAGTTTAATTGGGACCTGTGGAAAGTTAATTACGGGGCTGGCTCGTGCTGCGGGGAGGTTACGAGCCGGCCACGGGAGGAATTACCAAATCTTCCTCCCTTCAGGCACGTCAGCAAGAGCGGGGAGCGAGGAGGGGTTCCTTGCGTGATTTTTATTTTTTATAATTATTTCTCCTTTTTTTTAAATTTTTTTTTTTGACACAAAAATCCCCATTTTGAGGAATCATTTAAAGTTCCACTCGGCTCTTCCGAGGCGCGTTCTATCCCAGTAAAGCCTTGCTTTTCCCACACCTCGGGGCTGCACGGGGGGATCCTGGAGTTGAGGGTTTTTTTGGTTTTTTTCCCCCAAGAATGTCTGGTAACATGAGCCGCGGGAGCAGCGAGCGTGCCTTGCCCGGCCGCGGGAGGGGACAGATGTTGGGCTGGCCCGGGAAGGTTAATCCCGGCTAATTTCGGGCCAGTCATGTGGCAATTCTGCTGATTCATGGKTAAAAGGCGCTGGATCTGCTCTGAAAAGCTGGGATGACACGGATATACCCTCGTGTTCAGGCCAAGCGCTGCCTGCGGGGTTTAATTATCCCCATTACCTGAACTTTCCCTGCCCAAATCTCTCCTCTCTTCACGCATCTCCAGCAAAAATCACTTTTTTTTGGCTGTGTCTGCAAACCACCAGGGCGGTTTTAGCACCGAGCTGCCTTTTGAGCGCTGAGAATTGACTCTTAAGCTAAAATCTAATTTCCCGATAATTCAGGCTTTTCAGGAAACATTTCTCCGATATCTCCCAAATTTCTGTCAGTTTGTTGGTGCTCACCTCATTTGTGAGCCTGGGGCTGCTCGGACAGAGGCCGTGGGAGGGTTCTCAGCTCTCCATCCTCATCATTTCTCTTTCTTTAGGCTGAGCTGGGATAAATGTCCAAGCCTGGAATCAGAATCGGGCTGGGATGGATTTTTTAGGTCTCCATCCAACCAAGGACTGTGAGCTGTTGCCTCGTTTAATCCGTGTGTGACCCTCGAGGTCGTTGCATTTTCTGCTCCTTGGGGTGCTGGTCATGTCCTCATTTAGAGAATCCTGGAATTTTAGGATCTTGGAATTCCAGAATCACAGAATTATAGAATCATGGGATTATAGAATCAGGGAATTATAGAATGGAATTCTAGAACATGGAATTCTAGAATCAGGGGATTCCAG
>NW_026624590.1:8083-13334 GCF_030028575.1 Malurus melanocephalus
CTCCTTTACCGCCTGTGCCTCCCTCTCCTCCGGGCCCTGCTGGTCCGAGCCGCGGTGCCGCGGGTGTTTTTGGCTCGGAACGGGATTTGCAGCCCCCGCTGACCGWTCCGTGCCTCTTTCCCACAGCCGAGGTGGTTCGGTGCCTCAACAGCGCGCTCCAGGTGGGCTGCGGAGCCTTCGCCTGCCTGGAGAACTCCACGTGCGACACGGACGGGATGTACGAGATCTGCAAATCCTTCCTGTACAGCGCAGCCAAGTTCGACACGCAGGTACGGCCCGGGGAGAGGGATCGGGGCAATGGGGACGGGGGAAAAGGGATAGGGGAAATGCGGGATAGGGGAAAAAATGAGGGACAGGGGAAAATGAGGGACAGGGGAAAAAGTCCGGCCGGGGAGAAATCCGGGACAGGGGGAAACCCGGGACAGGGACAAACCCGTGACAGGAGAAAATGTGGCCGGGGATAAAACCCAGGACAGGGATAAAACCGGGGACAGGGGCAAATCCGGGCCAGGGGAAAATCCGGGATAGGGGAAACACGGGACAGGGGAAATGGGGCCGGGAAAAAACACGGGACAGGGGAAAATCCGGGACAGGGGAAAACCTGGGATAGAGGAATTGCGGGACAGGGAGAAACCCGGGAAAGGGAGAAAACCTGGCCTGGGATAAAACCCGGGACAGGGGCAAATCCGGGACAGGGGCAAACCCGGCCGGAGAGAAACCGGGATAGGGCCAAACCCGGGCCAGGGAAAAACCTGACCAGGGACAAACGTAGCCAGGAAGAAAACGCGGGACAGGGGAAAATCCGACCGGGGAGAAAACCCAAACCAGAGAAAAACCCCAACCAGGGAGAAATCCCGGGACAGGGGCAAACCCGGCCCAGGGAGAAACCCCGGGCCAGGGAGAAAACCGAGCCAGGGGCAAAACTGTCCCGGGAGAAACCCCCAGCCAGGCAGAAAACCCGGCCGAGAATCAATCGGAGCCGCCTTTTAGTGCCCCGGACCAGTCGTGCGGGTTCTAAACCCGCGCTGAGCGCTCTGCTCTTCATTTGAGCCGCGCTTAGGTCAGGATTAACCCTTCCCTCCCTGCAGCCCTTCCTGCCGCTGAGCTGCTCCTCCCAGCCCCGATTTTTGGCTCCAAACTCATCCTCCGGGGCTGTTTCTCCGTGTGAGGACTTGGCAAGGAGGGCTCTGTGGGGCGGGGAGAGAGATTTCCTCACCAGGAGAAAATAGAAAAGTTCTTAAAAAAAAAAATAAACCCGGGCCTGGCACGGGACTGGCCCGGGAGAGCTGCGAGTGTTTGGGAAAACGCGGCCAGACCGGGGTTGGAATAAATTGGATCATTTTGGAGGGTTGTGACCCTGCCAAAATCCCTTTTTTCTCCCAAAATTCACACAGCTCCCCATTCCCTGCGCGTCTCCCCACCGAGGAGAAATTTAAAAGCTCTCAAAGGTTCTCGAGGTTGGAAACTGAGGAGTAAAATTTGTGGCATGAAATCGATTTTAATTGATCCGTGCGGGGCAGAATTGGCGTTTCCAGGTTCGAGATTTTCCAAATATTTTGGGAATCGGAGCTCCGGGCTGCGGGCATCCCGACAGCTGGGAGAGACAAATCTGCAATAATCCGGTTCTGGGCATTTCCCTGGAATTCCGATGCAATTCAGGGCATTTCCTTGGAATTCCGGCACAGTCCCAGGCGTTTTCCTTCCAAGCTTCCCCTCCTGTCAGATTTCCTGGAATTCCAGTGCCATTCAAGTGATTTACCTGGAATTCTGGTGCATCCCTGGAATTCTGGTCCCGTTAAAGGCATTTCCCTGGAATTCCGATGCAATTCAGGGCATTTCCTTGGAATTCCGGCACAGTCCCAGGCGTTTTCCTTCCAAGCTTCCCCTCCTGTCAGATTTCCTGGAATTCCAGTGCCATTCAAGTGATTTACCTGGAATTCTGGTGCATCCCTGGAATTCCGGTGCCATTCAAAATATTTCCCTGGAATTTCAGCACAGTCCAAGGCATTTCTCTGGAATTCAAGGGGTTTCCCTGGAATTCCAGTGCCATTCAAGGCATTTCCCTGCAATTCCAATGCAATCCAAAACATTTCCCTGGAATTCCTTCACAACCCAAGCCATTTTTCCTTAATTCCAGCACAGCCCAAGGCATTTCCCTGGAATTCTGACGCTTCCCTGTAATTCCAATGCAATCCAAAACATTTCCCTGCAATTCCAACGCAATCCAAAACGTTTCCCCAGAATTCCTTCACAACCCAAGACATTTCCCTGGAATTCCTTCACAGCCCAAGGCATTTCCCTGGGATTCTGATGCTTCCTTGTAATTCCAACGCAATCCAAAACATTTCCCTTCAATTCCAACACAATCCAAGACATTTCCCTGGAATTCCTTCACAACCCAAGGCATTTCCCTGGAATTCCAGCACAGTCCAAGGCATTTCTCTGGGATTCTGATGCTTCCTTGTAATTCCAATGCAATCCAAAACATTTCCCTGGAATTCTGTCATTTCCCTGTAGTCCCAATGCAATCCAAAACATTTCCCTGGAATTCCAATGCAATCCAAAGCATTTCCCTTCAATTCCAACACAATCCAAGCCATTTCCCCGGAATTCCAGCCCAACCCAAGACATTTCCCTGGAATTCCTTCACAACCCAAGCCATTTCCCCGGAATTCCAGCCCAACCCAAGACATTTCCCCGGAATTCCAGCACAGTCCAAGGCATTTCTCTGGGATTCTGATGCTTCCTTGTAATCCCAATGCAATCCAAAACATTTCCCTGGAATTCCAATTCAATCCAAGACATTTCCCTGGAATTCCTTCACAACCCTGTAATTCCAGCATTTCCCCGTAATTCCAGCATTTCCCTGGAATTCTAATGCTTCCCTGTAATTCCAATGCAATCCAAAACATTTCCCTGGAATTCTGTCATTTCCCTGTAATTCCAACGCAATCCAAAGCATTTCCCTTCAATTCCAACACAATTCAATCCATTTTCCCGTAATTCCAGCACAGCCCAAGACATTTCCCTGGAATTCTGATGCTTCCCTTCAATTCCTTCACAACCCAAGCCATTTCCCTGCAATTCCAGTACAACCCAAGCCATTTCCTCATAATCCCAGCCCAACCCAAGCCATTTCCCTGGAATTCCAGCCCAACCCAAACCATTCCCCTCCACTCCCAGGGCAAAGCCTTCGTGAAGGAGAGCCTGAAGTGCATCGCCAACGGGGTGACGTCCAAGGTGTTCCTGACCATCCGCCGCTGCTCCACCTTCCAGAGGATGATCTCGGACGTGCAGGACGAGTGCTACACCAAACTGGAGCTGTGCGCCATCGCCCGCCGCAACCCCGAGGCCATCACCGAGGTGGTGCAGCTCCCCGGACAGTTCTCCAACCGGTACGAGGGGGTTTTTCCTGTTGGGAATATYGGGAATGGGGATTTCGGGGTGGGAAGGAGAGGTTTGGAAGTTGTAAAAGAGCTCGAGTTAGTGGAGGTCTCTGCCTTGTCAAAGCTCGGCATTGTCCCTTTTCTTTTTGGGAAATATATTTATTTCTCTTTTTGGAGACACATTTATTTCTCTTTTTGGAGACACATTTATTTCTCTTTTTGGGGAATACATTTCTCTTTTTTTTGGGAAATACATTTATTTCTTTTATTTGGAATACATTTATTTGTCCTTTTGGAGAATACATTTATTTCTCTTTTTCATATACATTTATTTCTCTTTTTGGAAAATACGTTTATTTTCCTTTTTGGGAAATACACTTATTTCTCTTATTTGGAATACATTTATTTCTCTTTTTCGGATACATTTATTTCTCTTTTTGGGGAATACATTTATTTTTATTTTTGGGGAAATACACTTATTTTTCATATTCAGATACATTTATTTCTCCTGTATTTTTTTTTTTTGGGGGGGGGAAACACACTTCTTTCTCTTGTTTGCAATCAGAGTGCCCTGTCCCCATCCTCCAAGGACAGGGGACACGGGGAGGCTCCGGGGACAGTCACAGGGATGCATCACAGGGACATTTTCCTGCAAATCCCGGAACAATCCGTGCTGGCTCTTGTGATCGGGATCAAAGGGACCTTTCAGAGTAAATGTTCACTGGCTGGGCTGGGATCAGGGAATTCAGCACCTTTGGGGTGGATTTTATGGGATCCAGAGCATCTCAAACCTCCAGAGCCATCCTAGGACAGGTGATAAAAAAATTTATTGAGAGAATCGCAGAATATCCAGAGCTGGAAGGGACTCATGAGGATCATTGAGATCCATCTCCTGTTGTGGACTGAGAAATTTTTATTTTGTACGTGCAGCAAATTGCAAATGTGGGGAGGCAAAATTATACTGGGGAGGATAAAAATGAAACTTTTGTGTCTTTCCCCCTCTTCTCCCAAACAAGAACAGGTTTGGGATTTGGAGTTTGGAATTTGGAGTTTGGAATTTGGGATTTGGGATTTGGGATTTGGAGTTTGGAGTTTGAGATTTGGAATTTGGAGTTTGGGATTTGGAGTTTGGAGTTTGGAGTTTGGGATTTGGAGTTTGGAATTTGGAATTTGGAGTTTGGGATTTGGAATTTGGAATTTAGAGTCTGGAATTTGGGATTTGGAGTTTGGGATTAGGTATTTGGAGCTTGGAGTTTGGAATTTCGAGTTTGGGATTTGGAGTTTGGAATTTGGAGTCTGGAGTTTGGGATTTGGAATTTGGAGTTTGAAATTTGGGATTTGGGATTTGGAGTTTGGAGTCTGGAGTTTGGGATTTGGAGTTTGGAGTTTGGGATTTGGAGTTTGGAATTTGGAGTTTGGAATTTGGGATTTGGAGTTCAGCGGAGGTTTCCCTGAGGACTGGGAGAGGAACAGGCAGCTCTGTGGCATTCCCGGGTTAAATTGACGGATTTTGGACCTTGGAGGGGACAAAGAGGGGACATGGGGACACTCGGGCAGTGCTGGGGATGCTCCTCTGAGAGCCCCGAGCAGGAGGATATTGTGATACAAAAGCAGCAGGAATTCCCAGCTCCCGAGGCTCCCGGCGCATCCTGCTTTCCCAGCTTTCCCTTCCTTCCCATTTTCCCAGCCGCGGAATCGGAATGCGCCGCTTGGCCCGCGCTGCCGACGGGAAGTAGTTAAAGGTCATTGCATCTTCCTGCGATTTAATCTCGGGGCAGCAGCGGCAGCGCAGGAAAAAAAAAAACCTCTGCTGACAGCCCGAGCTCCGGGGGAGCGTCCGGGGCAGCTCCAGCCGGGGGAACCGC
>NW_026624590.1:14259-17759 GCF_030028575.1 Malurus melanocephalus
CAGAAAACCCAGGAAATGTGGGGCTGCTCCTGTTTTTCCCAAATTTCTGTCCCCGGGATGATGTTCCCTGGTGCCGGCCGTGCTCCCGGGGCTGAGCTGGGCCCTGGGGAGGAGAATTCCTTGGGGATATTCCTGTGGAGGAAAATTCCTTGGGGACATTCTGGGCCTTGTGGAGGAAAATTCATTGGAGATATTTCGGGCCTTATGGAGGAAAATTCTTGAGGATATTCCATCCTCAGGGACATTGTGGGCTCTGTGGAGGAAAATTCCTCAGGGACATTCGGAGCTTTTTGGAGGAAAACTCCTCAGGGATATTCCAGGCCCTGAGAAGGAAAGTTCCTCGGGGATATTCCTGTGGAGGAGAATTCCTTGAGGATATTCCTGGGTAGGAAAATTCCTCAGGGACATTCCTGTGGAGGAAAATTCCTCGGGGATATTCGGAGCCTTTTGGAGGAAAATTCCTTGGGGATATTCCAGGCCCTGTGAAGGAGAATTCCTCAGGGATATTCCTGTGGAGGAAAATTCCTTGGGGACATTCTGGGCCCTGTGGAGGAAAATTTCTTGGAGATATTCCGGGCCCTGTGGAGGAAAATTCCTCGGGGACATTTGGAGCTTTTTGTAGGAAAATTCCTTGGGGATATTCCGGGCCTTATGGAGGAAAACTCGTCAGGGATATTCCAGGCCCTGAGGAGGAGAATTCCTCGGGGATATTCTGGGCCCTGTGGAAGAAAATTCCTCAGGGATATTCTGGGCCCTGTGGAGAGAATTCCTCGAGGACATTCCAGGTCCTGTGGAGGAAAATTGCTCAGAGACATTCCTGTGGAGGAGAATTCCTCAGGGATATTCCGGGCCTTGTGGAGGAAAATTCCTCGAGGACATTCCACGCCCTGTGGAGGAAAATTCCTTGGGGATATTCCGGGCCCTATGGAGAATTCCTCGGGGATATTCCAAGCCTTGTGGAGAATTCCTCAAGGATATTCTGGGCCCTGTGGAGGAAAATGTCCCTGGGCCCTGTGGAGGAAAATTCCTCAGGGATATTCCGGGTCTTGTGGAGGAGAATTCCTCGGGGATATTCCAGGCCCTGTGGAGGAAAATTGCTCAGGGACATTCCTGTGGAGGAGAATTCCTCAGGGATATTCTGGGCTCTTTGGGGGAAAATTCCTCAGGGATATTCTGGGCCCTGTGGAGAAGAATTCCTCGGGGACATTCCTGTGGAGGAAAATTCCTTAGGGATATTCCTGGGTAGGAAAATTCCTCAGGGATATTCCTGGGTAGGAGAATTCCTCAGGAATATTCCGAGCTAACNCCTGGGCTCAGATCTAACTCTGCCCTGGAGAATGGATGGGATCTGGCTCTGTCCTGAGGGCTGGATGGAGTTTGGTTCTGCCTCCAGGACTGGATGGGGCCTTGTGGGTCCTGGGTTCAGATCTGGCTCTGCCCTGGGGAATGGATGGATCTGCCCACGGTTCAGGTCTGGCTCTGTGCTGGGCTTAGGTCTGGCTCTACCCTGGGCTCAGATCTGACTCTGCCCTGCCTATCCCCAGCCCATCCCTCTCTCCAGCCCCTCTAAGCCGGGCTCATCCCCAGCCCAGCCTCTCTAAGCCAGGCTCATCCCCAGCCCAGCCCTGCCCTTTGTGCAGCACAGTGACCTCACCTGACCCCCGTGAGCTGGGAAAGGGTTTTCAATGGGAGCTCTCATTTCCCTCTTCCTTCCCCTCCTCCACTGCAGGTCATTCTCCTCTCTGCTCCAGCGGAAAAATGTCACCGTGACCTTAAAGCGCTTCAAATAAACTCCCCAGTGTTCTCTTGGGCAGAAAACCCAGGAAATGTGGGGCTGCTCCTGTTTTTCCCAAATTTCTCTCCTCGGGATGATGTTCCCTGGCGCTGGCCGTGCTCTCGGGGCTGAGCTGGACCCTGGGGAGGAAAATTCCTTGGGGATATTCTTGTGGAGGAAAATTCCTTGGGGATATTCCCGTGGAGGAAAATTCCTTGGGGATATTCTTGCGGAGGAGAATTCCTTGGGGATATTCCAGGCCTTGTGGAGGAAAATTCCTTGGGGATATTCTGGGCCCTGTGGAGGAAGGTTCTTGAGGATATTCCATTCTCGGGGATATTCCAGGCCCTGGGGAGGAAAATTCCTCAGGGACATTTGGAGCTTTTTGGAGGAAAATTCCTCAGGGATATTCTGGGCCTTATGGAGGAAAACTCCTCAGGGATATTCCAGGCCCTGAGGAGGAGAATTCCTCGGGGACATTCCTGTGGAGGAGAATTCCTCGGGGATATTGTGGGCCCTTTGGAGGAGAATTCCTCAGGGATATTCCGGGTCTTGTGGAGGAGAATTCCTCGGGGTTATTCCAGACCCTGTGGAGGAAAATTGCTCAGGGACATTCCTGTGGAGGAGAATTCCTCAGGGATATTCCGGGTCTTGTGGAGGAAAATTCCTTGGGGATATTCCAGGCCCTGTGGAGGAAAATTCCTCGGGGACATTTGGAGCTTTTTGTAGGAAAATTCCTTGGGGATATTCCGGGCCTTATGGAGGAAAACTCCTCAGGGATATTCCAGGCCCTGAGGAGGAAAATTCCTCGAGGACATTCCTGTGGAGGAGAATTCCTTGAGGATATTCCTGTGGAGGAGAATTCCTCAGGGACATTCCTGTGGAGGAAAATTCCTTGGGGATATTCCGGGTCCTGTGGAGGAGAATTCCTTGGGGGTATTCCTGTGGAGGAGAATTCCTTGGGGATATTCTGGGCCCTGTGAAGGAGAATTCTTTAGGCATATTCCAGGCCCCGTGGAGGAAAATTCCTCAGGGATATTCCTGTGGAGGAGAATTCCTCAGGGATATTTTGGGCCCTGTGGAGGAAAATTCCTCGAGGACATTCCAGGCCCTGTGGAGGAAAATTGCTCAAGGACATTCCTGTGGAGGAAAATTCCTCAGGGATATTCTGGGCCCTGTGGAGGAGAATTCCTCAGGAATATTCCGAGCTAACCGTGTATCCCCGTCCCACAGATATTACAACAAACTGGTGCGGAGCCTGCTGGAGTGCGACGAGGCCACGGTGAGCACCATCAAGACCATCCTGATGGCCAAACTGGGTCCCAACATGGCCAACGTGTTCCAGCTCCTGCAGAGCGACCACTGTGCCCAGGGCCACCCCCGCTCCGATTTCCTGCGCCGGAGGATGGCGGAGCCGCAGAAACTGAAATTGCTGCTGAGAAATCTGCGAGGTGAGRGCTCGGCGCCGCCTCACGCCAAACGCGCCTGAGGAGGATGAGGAGCCGCGGGCTCGGCTCCACGAGGGCGAGCTGAGGTGGCCCGGCGGCGTTTGGAGCTCTCGGGAGTCACATCGAGCTCATCGCGGTTCCTTTAGTTCAGTTCTTCCATGATTTTTGTCGCTCTCGGATGGAAGTTCCGCGCCCGCTGGCGTGGCGGTTTCCCTGCAGGTCGAGCGGCTTCGGATTTGCTCTTCCCCCGCGAAAAACGCAGAGTTGTGCCCCAAAAA
>NW_026624590.1:19082-20605 GCF_030028575.1 Malurus melanocephalus
TTTTCACAACAACAAATAAATTAAAGACTTGTGTATTATCAGTAACAAAATAATACTTGAATTAAATGTCAGGATTTKTCAATCCCATCTTTCCTGCTGCAGCTGCACAAATTGACCAAATGGGACTTGTGGGAACTGAACTTTATCATCAGCAGCGCCTTCTGAGGACACTGCCTCAGTCTGAGCTTGTGAGTTTTAAACTAGGTCTTTGTTCTGGAAACCAGGGTGACTTTAGGATATATGTTCAAGGGTTTTTGGAATAATTTATTGTTCTTTCTGTAATCAAACTATTTCCCACCTTTCCTGAAAACATCCTAATTGAACTCTTGTGGTGAAGGTTCATGGACACGGTTGCTGTCATAGCTCATGTTGGAAGATGTTCACTGTCTCCCATCCTGACAGAGGTGGTCCTGGGATTTTTTTGAATTTTTTTTTTATTTTTTTTTATTTTTCTTTTTTTTTCTGAATACTGGAATAAACAATGAGCATATCTGGAATATGTCCTTATTTATTATCGAAATGTTTGTAAAACTCGGTGATTTCGTGTAAAGGCTCTTTGGAAGGAGAGAGAGGCGAGTTATTTTCTTTGCTTATTTTTATAATTAAAAACGCCCGGCGTTAACGAGGCGCACGTCGGATTCTCTTCTGCAATGAAATAAAATAAAATATCCAATTTCAGCGTTTTTTGTGGCTGAGTCTTTTTTGGGGCTGTTGAATAAAAATATTGGATTTTCCTCAGATTGAGCACCAGAGCTCTCTTATCTCCTCTGGATGTTTGATAAATTCTGGAAAAAGCAATTTAGGCTTAATAATGAATGAAAGAGTCTTGGAAAAGGAAATTTAGGCTCAGTGACGAAGAAAAGGGTCCTGGAAAAAGAAATCTTGGCTTGATGATGAAGAAAAGGGTCCTGGAAAAGGAAATTTGAGCTCAGTGATGAATAAAAGAGTCCTAGAAAAGGAAATCTGGGCTCAATGGCAAAGAAAATGGTCCCGGAAAAGGAAATTTTGGCTCAGTGACGAAGAAGAAAATCTTGGAAAAGGAAATTTTGGCTCAGTGACGAAGAAAAGGGTCCTGGAAAAGGAAATCTGGGCCCAATGATGAAGAAAAGGGTCCTGGAAAAAGTAATTTAGGTTTGATAATGAATATAAGAGCCCCAGAAAAGGAAATTTCAGCTCAGTGACGAAGAAAATCATCCTGGAAAAAGAAAACTTAACTTGATGACGAATAAAAGGGTCCTGGAAAAAGCAATTTAGGCTTAATAATGAATAAAAGAGTCCTGGAAAAGGAAATTTTGGCTCAGTGATGAAGAAAAGGGTCCTGGAAAAGGAAATCTGGGCCCGCTGATGACGGAGATGGTAGGAAAGGTTCAAATCCCCGCTGATCTTCCCCTGGAACAAACCCAGGAGAGGATTTGGCCCCGGCCCAAAGGATTGACTGGAGGTTCTCGGGGTTTTTTATGGATTTCATGACGAAATTAAAGGAAACCATTTCCGTTTTTCCTGGTCCTCGCCCTTCCTGGATG
>NW_026624590.1:22653-24202 GCF_030028575.1 Malurus melanocephalus
CAAAGGGTTGATTTCTTCAAATCTGCCCCAAACTTCTCCTAAAATGAGTTTGGGTTACCCCAAACTGAGCCAACAAAACTCCTCAGGATCCCCATCTCAACCCTGGTTCACCCATCCCAAAAAAATTCTGTGGGGTCACCAAAAATTCCATTTCAGAACAGTCACCCAAGGGTTGGTTTCTTCAAATTTGCCCCAAACTTCCCCTAAAGCAGGTTTGGGACACCCCAAGCTGACCCCGCAAAGCTCCTCATGATCCACAGCCCCATCTCAGCCCTGATTTACCCATCCCAAAAAAAATTCTGTGGGATCACCAAAAACCCCATTTCAGAGCAGTCACCCAAGGGTTGATTGCTTCAAATCCGCCCAAAACCTCCCCCAAAATGGGATTGGGACACCCCAAATTGGCCCCGCAAAATTCCTCATGATCCCCATCCCAGCCCTGCTTCACCCATTCCAAAAAACCTCTGTGGGGTCACCAAAAACCCCATTCCAGAACAGTCACTCAAGGATTGATTTCTTCAAATCCGTCCAAAATTTCCCCCAAAATGGGATTGGGACACCCCAAACTGATCCTGAAAAATTCCTCAAGATCCCCATCCCATCCCTGGCTCACCCATCCCCAAAAAAACCTCTGTGGGGTCACCAAAAATCCCATTCCAGAGCCAACACCCCAAGGAAATCCCGATTTCTCCAACCCCGCCCCAAAATCCAGGCCGATAATGGGATTTTTTTTTAATTTTTTTTTAATTTTTCCCCTTTCCCCGCTCCTCCCGGAGCCGCGGGCTGTGGGCAGCGCTCCAAACGCAGATCGCAGCCGCGATTATCGGCAGCTGCTCTTTCAAGGGTTGTATTTTTTTTTTTTTTTTTAAATCAAGAAAGGAATTTTGGGGTATTTTTAGAAACTTTTAAACGAGCCGAGCTCATCCCGCACCCCCCGGGATTTGGGATGGCCCCGCAGGGTCCCTTTTGTCACCCTGGTGGCCCTAAAGGGATTTTGGGGTGGGAGATTTGTGGGACACAAAAGGGATTTCCAACCCTCGGACCCTTCCAGGGACGGATCTGCCTCAGTTTCTCCGGGAATTCCATCCTGGACCCTCCCCACCCTCTGAGAGGGGTAAAATCCCGGAATTCCCATAAAAAGTTTGGGATTTTCCAGCCGTTATCCCACCGGGAATCTCCGGGATCTTCCTCCTCCTCCTCAGCCTCTCAGGGTGATAATCTCCAGGTTTTTTTCCCTTGTTTTGTTTTTTCCCTGGTTATTTTTTCCCCCCAGGTATTTTTTCCAGTTTTGTTTTTTCCCAAGGTTTTCTTTTCCCCAGGTTTTTTTTCCCCAGTTTTATTTTTTCCCAGTTTTTTTGTTTCCCCCAGTTTTTTTTCCCTGATTTTTAAAATTTTTCCCAGATTTTTCCCCCAGTATTGTTCTTTTCCCGTTTTCCTTTTTTCCCAGTTTTTATTTTCCCAGTTTTGTTTTTCCCCCAGTTTTGTTTTTATTCCAGTTTCGTTTTTTCCCAGTTTTGTTCTTTTCCAGTTTTGTGTTTTCCCATTTTTG
>NW_026624590.1:25234-27786 GCF_030028575.1 Malurus melanocephalus
AGTTCCAATCCGACCCTAAAACCCCTCAATTCCCTCTCTTTAACCGCGGGGCTGGAGGAGCACAGCGGGGATTTTTTTTCCCACCTTTCCCACCCTCAATTTTGGGATTTTGGAATTTCGGAAGAAAAGGAGAACTGCACATCCCGGGCTGGCCAAGCAGAGGGCACTGCCGGCTCACGATTCGCTTCCARAGCTTTGAGTCGATCCTAAAATCCTGAAAAGACTTAATTTTCTTTAAAAATCGGAGTTATTCCCACATTCTCCACCCTCCAAACCCCAAACGCGGCCGCTCCGGGGCTCTCCCCGCGGGCSGGTTGGGTTTCTCCCGTTTCGGACGCGGCTCCGCCGATGCAGCGCAGCGATAGCGGCGGAAATCGGATCCGTCGGGAGCCATGGAAATGCTCCCGTTCTTCTCCCGGTTTCACCTAACCCGGTTAAAAACGGGGCTGAGAGCGCTGTAACCGGATTARCCCCGCCGCGGGGTGATTTAGGGCGGGTTTATGGCGGATTTATGGCGGGTTTATGGCGGGTTTATGGATCCTCTCAGGCTCCTTCTCTTCAGGAATTCCCCGAGGGCGGCTCCGGCCCAAACGCTCCGGGCCGGAGATTTGGGAAGCGCTCGGGAAGGGTCCGAGCACTGGGGAAGGGTCCGGTCCGAGCCCCCGGGAGGGTCCGAGCCCTGGAGGAGGGTCCGGTCCGAGTACTGAGAAAGGGTTCGGTCCGAGCCCTCGGGGAGGGTCCGAGCATTGGGGAAGGGTACGAGGCCTCGGGAAGGGTTTGATCCCCTCCGGATCCATCGGTCCGAGCCCCTCGGGAAGGGTCTGAGCCCTTGGGAAGGGTCCGAGCCCCTGGGGAAGGGTCCGAGCCCTTTGGGAAGCGGCCGAGCTTCCAGGAAGGGTCCGAGCCCCCAGGAGGGTCTGAGCCCTCGGGAAGGGTCCGAGCTTTCAGGAAGGGTCTGAGACTCTCGGGAAGGGTCCGGTCCGAGCCCCCGGGGAGGGTCCGAGCCCTGGGAAGGGTCCGGTCCGAGCACTGGGGAAGGGTCCGAGCCCTCGGGGAGGATCTAAGCCCCCTGGGAAGTGTCCGAGCCCCAGGGGAGGGTCCGAGCTCCTCCAGGAGGGTCCGAGACCCTCGGGGAGGGTCCGGTCCGAACCTCTGGTGAGGGTCCGAGCTTTCAGGAAGGGTCTGAGGCCCTCGGGAATGGTCCGAGACCCTCGGGGAGGGTCCGAGCACTGGGAAGGGTCCGGTCCGAGCACTGGGGAAGGGTCCGAGACCCTCGGGAAGGGTCTGATCCCCCCGGATCCATCGGTCTGAGCCCCTCCAGGAGGGTCCGAGCCCTCAGGAGGGAAGGGTCCGAGCCCTGGGAAAGGTCTGAGACCCTCGGGAAGTGTCCGAGACCCTCCAGGAGGGTCCGAGCCCTGGGGGAGGGTCCGGTTCGAGCTCCTCGGGGAGGGTCCGAGCCCTTCCAGGAGGGTCCGAGCCCTTCCAGGAGGGTCCGAGCCCCTCCAGAACGGTCCGAGCCCTCGGGAAGGATCTGAGCCCCTCGGGGAGGGTCCGAGCCCCTGGGAAAGGGTCCAAACCTTGGGAAAGGGTCCGAGCTTTCAAGAAGGGTCCGAGCCGCCGGGGAGGGTCCGATCCCAGCCCTGGGGAAAGGTCCGAGCCCTGGGAAGGGTCTGATTCCCTCGGGGAGGGTCTGATCCCCCCCGGATCCACCTGTCTGACCCCCTCGGGAATTGTCCGAGCCCCTCGGGAAGGGTCCGAGCCCTGGGGAAGAGTCCGGTCAGAGCTTTCAGGAAGGGTCCGAGCCCTCCAGGAGGGTCCGAGCTCTGGGGAAGGGTCCAAACCCTCGGGAAGGGTCCGAGCCTTTGGGATGTGTCCGAGCCCCTGGGGGAGGGTCCGAGATTTCAGGAAGGGTCCGAGCCCCTCGGAAAGCAGGGATCCCACAGATACTACAGATCCCACAGATCCCACAAATCACACGGATCCCACAGATCGCACCAATCCCATGGATCCTACAAATCCCACAGAATGCACAGATCCCACAAATCAGACGGATCCCACAGATCGCACCAATCCCACGGATCCTACAAATCCCACAAATCACACAGATCGCACCCAGCCCTCCCTCGCTCCCTCCGGAGCACCCAGAGCTGCGATGAAACCCCAAAATCACCCCCAAACCGGCAGCTGAGCCTTCCCGGAGCCTTTTAGGGGATGGATTGGGAGGATCAGACCCTTCCCGAGGGCTCGGACCCTTCCCGGGGGGGATCAGACCCTTCCCGAGCAGTCTGTGGGGTCTGTAGGATCTGTGGCATCCRTGSRATCTTTGGGATCTGTGCAATTTGTGCATTCTGTGGGATCTGCACAATCTGTGGGATCCATGTGATTTTTGGGATCTGTGAGATCCGTGCATTCTGTGGGGTCCGTGAAAACTTTGGAATCTGTAGGATCTGTGGGATCCTTTCGATCTGTGGGATCCATGGGATCCATGCAATCTTTGGGATCTCTGGGATCCATACAATCTGTGGGATCCGTGGGTTCTGCAGGATCTGTGC
>NW_026624590.1:29577-30626 GCF_030028575.1 Malurus melanocephalus
AGGGCCTGGGTCTCCCCCCACCGAAGGGATTCAGGGGATGCTGAGTCCTGAACCCCCATTCTGCTGCCAAAAAATGAGATTTAATTCAGTGATTCTCACCACGTGTCCGGTGAAAATTCCCACTTTTCAGTGGAGAGCAGGAATCACGGAATCACAGCTTTGGGAGGGCCCTCAAATTCCGTCCCACGAGCGGGGAATCCCCCGGCTGTGAACGGAGCAGAGGGGCTGGGAAGGACCCCGGGTGTTCCCCAAAATCGGGATCGGAGGGGCTGGGAGGGACCTTGGGTCTTCTCAAAAATCGGAGCCAGAGGAGCTGAGAATAATCCTGGGTGTGCCCAAAATCGGAACCAGAGGGGCTGGGAAGGACCCCGGGTGTTTCCCAAAATCGGGATCAGAGGAATGGGAATGACCCCGGGTGCTCCCCAAATCGGGATCAAAGGAGCTGGAAGGACCCCGGGTGTTCCCAAAATCGGGATCAGAGGAATGGGAAGGACCCCGAGTGTTCCCCCAAAATCGGGAGCGGAGGGGTTCGGAACTGCCCCGGGTGTTCCCGAAAATCGGGACCAGAGGGGCCGGGAACGGACCCCGGGTGTGCCCCAAAATCGGAACCAGAGGGGCCGGGAACAACCCTGGGTGCTCGCGGAAATTGGGACCAGAGGGGTTCGGAACGGCCCCGGGTGTTGCCCAAAAATCGGGACCAGAGGGGTTCGGAACGGCCCCGGGTGTCCCCCAAATCCCCACCGACCCACGGAGGGGCTCTGAACCCTTTTCCCCCCGAGCCACCGTGTTTATTTTCCCTCCCTCGCTTCCTCGCCGCTTTTGGGGCAGTTTATTTATTCAGCCTCCCCTCCCGGGCTGTTTTTGGCCGTTTTTTTGGGGCGGCCCCGCCCGGCCCCAAAGCGGCTCKGCTCTGTCAGGGCTGTCAGCGAACACCAGCCCCTGATGCCGGCCAGGAATTTTAATTGAAATCGCCGCTCCCTGCGCTCAGATAAGACCCAAAACCACCCCAGGGTCCGAGGGGCTCGCCGGGACCCCCCTCCCGCTGCTGG
>NW_026624590.1:33357-35264 GCF_030028575.1 Malurus melanocephalus
TATATTAAAAAAAAAAATAAAATAAAAATAAAAAATTTTTAAGAAAAAGGGAAAAAAAAGGGGAAAAAAAGGGAAAAAGGGAGGGGGAAATTTGCTCGAATTCTCACAGGAATATCACAGGAAAATTCATATTAAATATTAAATTTATCATCCATCAGCCCTATTCCATCTTATCCTCAAGGGATGCCATTCCCAATTCCATTTTTCCCGTGCGAAACCCCCTTCTCGCTGTGATCCGGCTCTGACTCTGCCTTTTTTCCCTCCTCTCTACAGGAAAATCTCTCCTCTCTCCGACCCTCGAGACGGAGCCGAACCCCGCGGAGCCTCCGCGCCCCCTCCCCCGGCAGCGGCAGCGGCAGCGGCAGCGGCGCAAACCGCGCGTTCTCTTCTCGCAGTCGCAGCTGCTGGAGCTGGAGCGGCGTTTCCAGCGGCAGAAATACCTGTCGGGCCTGGAGAGGGAGCAGCTGGCGCGGCTGCTGCAGCTCAGCCCCACGCAGGTCAAGATTTGGTTCCAGAACCGGCGCTACAAGAGCAGGAGGCAGCGGCAGGAGAGGAGCTCGGAGCCGCCCGCGCCCGCGCTGCCCCCGCGCACGGTGCCGGTGCCGGTGTTGGTGAGGGAYGGGCGGTTCTGTATGGAGGGATCCCGGCCCTATTTGCACTATGGGATCGGCGGGTTTTATTCCTACCCTTTGTACGGTGGAGATTTTGGGGCGGGGGACGCGGGGGGAAATCGCGGAGTGTCCCCGAGTGTCACCGCCGGGGGAGATCTGCGCCAACCCCCGGCTGTGCCCCCGGGCAGTTGGGGGTGAGAGCGGCTCTGTATGGGGGGATCCCGGCCCTATTTCCCCTTTGGGATCGGCGGTTTTTGTTCCTACAGATCCTTCTACAGTGGAGATTTTGGGGCGGGGGAAAATCGCGGAGTGTCTCCGAGTGTCACCTACGGGGGAAATCAGCTCCGATCCCCGGGGAGTTGGGGGTGAAAGCGGCCCTGTATGGGGGGATCCCGGCCCTATTTCCCCTTTGGGATCGGCGGGTTTTATTCCTACGGTGGAGATTTTGGGGCGGGGGACGCGGGGGGAAATCCCGGAGTGTCCCCGAGTGTCACCGCCGGAGGAAATCAGCTCCAATTCCCGGGGAGCTGGGGGTGACAGCGGCTTTTTATGGAGGGGTCCCGGCCCTATTTCCCTTTTGGGATCGGCGGGTTTTATTCCTACTCTTTGTACGGTGGAGATTTTGGGGCGGGGGACGCGGGGAGAAATCCCGGAGTGTCCCCGAGTGTCGCCTCCGGGGAAATTCAGCTCCAGTCCCCGGGGAGTTGGGGGTGACAGCGACGAACGCTCCGAAAAAGCTCCAGACCCGAGCCCAAATCACGGCAGGAATAAAATTKAAAAGATTTCAGGACAATTCCGGCAAATCCAGCGCTGGAAAGGCCGGAGAGAGGGGGCGCTGCCACCTCAGCGCCGGGACTGTGGGCACGCCGTAAATTATTTATTATTAAATAGGAGAATTTGGAGCCTGCCAGGGGATTTTGCCGCCAGGAGGCTCCGAGCGCTGKTTTTATTCCTCAGGATAAATGGAAAACAGGATTCGTGCTCGTCCCCGTGYTTTGGGATGGACAGGATTTAATATTTTTAGTCCCGATAATTTTGCGATTCATTTCTGATTTGCGTTTCTTAATATTTCCCAGCACAAGTGTCGATTTTTATCTTTATTATTAATATTATTATTATTAATATTATTACTATTAATATTATTATTATTTGTAAATAAAAACCAAATGGGTGGAATTGTGATTTCGCTCTCCTGTCATTTCTCGCTTCGCGTTTTGAATTTTCCCATTGGTGATTTGCACCCGAGCGCCCGAACCTGAGCCAAAATAAAAATAAAAATAAAAATCAAATCCTGAT
>NW_026624590.1:37482-44715 GCF_030028575.1 Malurus melanocephalus
CAGCCCCGCCGCCCGGCCCCGGCCCCTCCCGGCCCCGCACGTCCTTCCTCATCCAGGACATCCTCCGGGACGGGCCGGAGCGCGCCCGGAGCGCGGGGAATGCGGGGCTGCGAGCGGCCGGGGACGCGGGGACAGCGGCCAGCCCGGCCCCGGGACACCCCCCCGGGGATCCCCGGAACCCCGGAGAGCCCCGGAACCCCGGAGAGCTCCGAAACCTTGGAGAGCCCCGAAATCCTGGAGAGCTCCGAAATACCGGAGAGCCCCGGAACCCCGGAGACCCCCGAAACCCCGGAGAGCACCGAGCCGCAGGGACAGCCCGGGAGATGGACACAGGTAACGGGAGGAGCCCCGTCTGGGGAGCGGAGAGGGAGTGGATAGGGTCGGGAATGGAAAGGGAATGGATCGGGAATGGATCGGAAATGACAGGGGTCAGGAATGGAAAGGGAATGGTTTGGGAATGGATCAAGGAATGGTTTGGGAATGGATCAAGGAATGGATTTGGAATGGATCAAGGAATGGATTTGGAATGGATCAAGGAATGGATTTGGAATGGATCAAGGAATGGATTGGGAATGGAAAGGGAATGGAAAGGAATGGATCGGGAATGGATGCGGTCAGGAATTGAAAGGGAATGGATCGGGAATGGATCAAGGAAGGTCTGTTCTTGCATCAAAAAATGGATCAGGAATGTCTGTGCTTGGATCAGGGAATGAATCAGGAATGGATCAGGAAATGAATCGGGAAACTGATGAGGAATTGGGAATGGATCAGGAATGGATCAGGGAATTGATCAGAAATGTCTATTCTTGCATCGGGAATTGATCAGGAAATGGATCAGGAATTGATCAGGAATGGATCAGGAATTGATCAGGAATTGATCAGGAACTGATCAGGAAATGGATCAGGAATGGATCAGGAACTGATCAGGAATGGATCGGGAATGTGTGACCCTGGGTCACGAATGGATCAGGAAAGGGAGCTGGAATGGATCAGGAGTGTCTGTGCTTGCATCAGGGAATGGCTCGGGAATTGATCAGAAATTGATCAGGATTTGATCAGGAATGGATCAGGAATGTCTGAGCCTGGGTCATGAATGGATCAGGAATGGATCGGGAATTGATTGGGAATTGATCAGGAACTGATCAGGAATGGATCAGGGATTGATCAGGAATTGATCAGGAATGGCTCGGGAATGTATCAGGAACTGATCAGGAATTGTTCAGGGGTTGATCAGGAGTGTCCGAGCCTGGTTCAGCCCCAGCTGCTGGATCCGGCCCTGCTTGGATCCAACCCCAGCAGCATCAGGGCTGGAGCGGGGGCAGAACCGGGAACTCATTAAAACCTTTCACCCAAAAAGTGCCCCAAAGAGCTCCAAGCTCAGAATCCGCCTGAAACCTTTAAACGATTTTTGGGTTGGCTGAGCTCAGCCCAGGATTTTGGGCAGGGAAAAGCTGAGCCCAGCCCCAGTCCCGACCCTGATCCCCATGTATTTTTTTTCCAAGCAGGAATTTTTTTTTCAAGTAGGATTTTTTTTTCTGAGTGGGAACTTATTCTGAGCAGGAACTTTTTGCCAGGAATTTTGTTTCCGTCTGGGAATTTTTTTCCAAGTGGGAACCATTTCCAAGCAGGATTTTTTTCCCCCAAATGGGAATTTTTTTCCGAGTGGGAACTTTTTCCATGCAGGATTGTTCCATGTATTTTGTTTCCAAGTGGGAATCTTTTTCTGAGTGGGAACTTTTTCCAAGCAGGATTTTTTTTTTCAAGTGGAAACCTTTTCTGAGCAGGAATTTTTTCTGAGTGGGATCTTTTACCAAGCAGGATTTTTTTTCTGAGTGGAAACTTATTCTGAGCAGGAACTTTTCGCCAGGAATTTTGTTTCCTTGTGGGAATTTTTTTCTTAGTGGGAACTTTCGCTATTCAGGATTTTCCCATGTATTTTGTTTCCAAGTGGGAATTCTTTTTCTGAGCAGGATTTTTTTTTTTTCCAAGTGAGAATTTTGTTTCTGAGTGGGAACTTTTTCCATGCAGGATTTTTCCATGTATTTTTTTCCTAATGAAAACCTTTTCCACGCAGCACTTTTTTCCCGAGTAGAAACCCTTTCCCAAAACCAATTTTTCCCAAACCCCCATTTCCCAACCAAATTAATTTTCAATTTTCCCCTTTCCAGACACCCTGGCGGAGAATTCCCTCCCCGATTCCTCCCGCCCCACGACCCCGCGCCCTCCCCGGCAAACCAAGCGCTCCCGAGCCGCCTTCTCCCACAGCCAAGTGATCGAACTGGAGCGCAAATTCAGCCACCAGAAATACCTGTCGGCCCCGGAACGCGCCCACCTGGCGCGGCACCTGCAGCTCACCGAGACCCAGGTSAAGATCTGGTTCCAGAACAGGAGGTACAAGACCAAGAGGAAAGAGCTGGGGAATGGTTTGAGCCGCTTGGACTCGCGGGGTGGTGGCCAAGGAGCGGCCGAATCGCCGGGGACGGCGCTGCTGGCGCTGCGAGGAGCCTGGCCATACCTGCCCTGCCTCTACTACGTCAACGGATGGAGCCCCTCCTGGTAGAAACTGCTCTTTTTAGGTGGAAAATATCATTTTTTGCTTAAATTTGGGGGCAGGGTTCAGTGTCATCGTTTTGTAGTGGCAGCGTAAAATTCTTTCATCGCTAACGCTGAAATTACCAAAGAAAAACCAAAAAATTTGATGGAATTTCATTCTTTTTATTGCGTTATTTTATTGCATATTAATCCCCGAGGATTCCCAGGGAATTTGTGGCTATTCCCAGAAAATCTGTGGGAATGGCTGTCACAAATCTGGAAATGCCCAAATTTATGTTGGATGGGGTTTGGAGCTGAGGGCACCGGGCCCTACCTGCCCTGACACTGCTACGTCAACGGCTGGAGCCCCTCCTGGTAGAAACTGCTCTTTTTAGGTCAAAAATACTGGTTTTTGCTTCAATTTCGGAGGTAGGGATTGGCAGTAGTGGCAGGGTAAAAATCGCTTCTTGTTAACACTGAAATAACCAAAGAAAAAACCCAACATTTAATGGAATTTCATTCTTATTGTTGCAATATTTTGGGAATTCATAGAAAATCTGGGACTGCCCCTAATCTGGAAGAGCCCAAATGGGGTTTGGAGTTGATGGTGTCCGGCCCTACCTGCCCTGACACTGCTACGTCAACAGCTGGAGCCCCTCCTGGTAGAAACTGCTCTTTTTAGGTGGAAAATATCGGGTTTTGCTTAAATTCGGGGATGGGGTTCAGTGGCATCATTTTGTAGTGGCAGCGTAAAATTCTCTCATCAGTAATGCTGAAATAACCAAAGAAAACCCAACATTTTTGTAGTATTGAATTCATTTTATTGCAATATTTTGGTCCTGGAAAATTGGTGGCTATTCCCAGAAAATCTGTGGGAATGGCTTGGACAGGGTTTGGAGCTGAGGGCACCCAGCCCCACCTGCCCTGCCTCTACTACGTCAACGGATGGAGCCCCTCCTGGTAGAAACTGCTCTTTTTAGGTCGAAAATATCGGTTTTTGCTTAAATTCGGGTGCAAGGTTCAATGGCATCATTTTGTAGTGGCAGCACAAAATTGTCTTGTTGCTAACACTGAAATAACCAAAGAAAAACCCAACATTTTAATGGTGTTGAATTCATTTTATTGCAATATTTTGGTCCTGGAAAATTGGTGGCTATTCCCAGAAAATCTGTGGGAATGGCTTGGACAAGGTTTGGAGCTGAGGGCACCCGGCCCTACCTGCCCTGCCTCTACTACGTCAACAGCTGGAGCCCCTCCTGGTAGTAAAACTGCTCTTTTTAGGTGGAAAATGTCATTTTTTGCTTAAATTTGGGAGGTAGGAGTGTGTAGTAGTGGCAGTGTAATATTTTCTTGACGCTAATGTTGAAATAACCAAAGAAAAACCCAACATTTAATGGAATGTCATTCTTTTTGTTGCAATACTTTGGGAATTCCCAGAAAATCTGGGGCTGCCCCAAATCTGGAAGAGCTGAAATCCAGATCGGATGGGATTTGGGGATGAGGGCACCCGGCCCTACCTGCCCTGACACTGCTACGTCAACGGATGGAGCCCCTCCTGGTAGAAACTGCTCTTTTTAGGTGGAAAATATTGATTTTTGCTTAAATTTGAGAGGGAGGGATTGGCGGTAGTGGCAGCTCTAAGTTCTCTCTCATTGACACTGAAATAACCAAAGAAAAACCAAAATTTGAATGGAATTTCATTCTTTTGTTGCAATACTTTGGGAATTCCCAGAAAATCTGGGGCTGCCCCGAATCTGGAAATGCCCAAATTCATGTTGGATGGGGTTTGAAGCTGAGGGCACCCGGCCATACCTGCCCTGACACTGCTACGTCAACGGCTGGAGCCCCTCCTGGTAGAAACTGCTCTTTTTAGGTGGAAAATACCGGTTTTTGCTTAAATTCGGGGTGTTTTAGTGCTGGGTTGTTCTGATATAGGGAGTGATTTGCAGTGGCATTGGATTTATAAATGGTTTTGTAGTGGCAGCGTAAAATACTCTCGTGGCTAATGCTGAAATTACCAAAGAAAAACCAAAAATGTAATGGAATTGCATTCGTTTTGTTGCAATACTTTGGGAATTCCTAGAAAATCTGGGGCTGCCCCAAATCTGGAAATGCCCAAATCCAGATTGGATGGGGTTTGGAGCTGAACTCTTGAGTGGCTGAGCCCCTCCTGGTAAAAATTGCTTTTTTAGGTGGAAAATACCATTTTTCCCTAAATTTGGAGTGTTTCAGTTCTTTCCAGAGCAGATTTGCAGCAGCAGCACGAACCTCTCTGGTCATTAACCCCAAAACCCCAAATTTAAACAACCCCAAATCCATTTTCTCCCAATTTTCGGTGAATTTGGGGCTGCCCCGTCCCTGGAAATGCCCAAATCCATTTTTTAATTTTTTTTTTCTCCTCCGGGTGCGGTGAGAGCCGGCCCAGCCCCGCTCGGACAATGGGGCAGTGACAGACGCGTTTTGCATATCCTGGTTTGCGACAATCCCCGCTTTTCAAAGCCCAGCCCAGTCCTAAGCCGGGCTTTGGGCTCGGTTCCATCCCAAAAGGTTTTTCCAACCCAAAATTCCACGAACCACCCCAAACTCCCGTGGTTTTGTCACCCCAGTGAGGCATTTTTAGGGGAATAAAAACCTTCTTGTGTTTAAAAAGCAGCAAAATTTGTTTTCTTTTTTCTTTTTATTTATTTATTTATTTATTTATTTTATCTAATTGTGCTTAAAACTTGGGGCGTCGCCAATTTCGCGGGAAAAGTGTGGGAATAAAAAAATTCCAAGGGAAGAAATCGAATTTTCTCAGCTGGAGAGACTCGGCCAGAGCAAATCGAATCTCCTGGAATTAAAAATCCTGAGTGGTTCCTTTCCTGGAGGGAATTCAAAGGAATTAAAGTGGAGATTAAAATTGAATAATAGGAATTAATTGTTGGGATTTTCCCTTTTTCCATGGGATTTTTTTTGGGATCTGCTCCTTTGCTTCGTGAATCCTATGAGTTCCTGGGCAGGGAGAGCAAAACCAAAAATTCCAGGGGAAAAAATCCAGGAAAGGGAGGACGGGGAGAGGAGAACTCTCACACTTTCCAGCAGTTTTTTTTTTTATTTCTCGTAAATTCAATCTCCTGGAATTCAAATCCAGGGGAGTTTCTTCCCGGGGGGGAATAAAATCAGAACTCAGAATTCAAATGAAAATTGAAAATAAAATTAATTAATGGGAAGGAACTGCCTGGATTTTCCTTTTTTTTATGGGATTTTTTGGGATTTTCTCCTTTCCCTCATAAATCCCATGAGCTCCCGGGCAGGGAAAGCAAAAGGAAAAATTCCATGGGCAAAATTCCAGGAAAGGGAGGAGAGGGAGAGGAGAAGGCCCAAATCAAAGGAGTTTTTCATTTCTCACAAATTGAACCTCCTGGAATAAAATCAGAACTCAGAATTCAAATTAAAATTCAATAATGGGAAAGAACCACCTGGATTTTCCTTTTTTTAATAGGATTTTTGGGATCTGCTCCTTTCCCTCATAAATCCCATGAGTTCCCGGGCACAGAAAGAACAAAACCAAAAATTCCAGGGGCAAAATTCCAGGAAAGGGAGGACAGGGCGAGCAGAACTCCCCGAGTTTTCGCAGAGTTTTTCATTTTCCTCCCTCGCTATCAGCGCTCCTCCCTCGCTCCCGAGGCCGAGCCGCGGGTTTTTTTTTATTTTTGGATTTTTTTAAAGTAACTTTTTCCTATCTCCAGCTGGAATTTCCCTCCCGTGTCCCCCGTTCCGGATTCTGGGGAAGGACATCTCCCCTGCGCTGTTTCCAAATGTTTCCAACTCAAAAAAAAAAACCGCTTTGGAATGACAAAAAAATTCCTTTATTGAGCTCAAAAGCTGGGAATGTTCCTCCCCCCCAAAGACAACTCCCGCCCCAATCCCACGGATTTCACAGCGGAGCTGCCGGAATTGGGGTAAAAATGTTAAATTTGGGGTAAAAACACAGAAAAACAGCTCAGAATCTCATGGATTGCACAGGGATGGGTGGGAATGTTGTTGGAATTGGGGTAAAAATGTAAAATTTGGGGTAAATTTGGAGAAAAAGAGCTCAGAGTGTCTGAAATTTGGTTGAAATTCCCATTTTTCCCCCCTTTTAGACCCCGGGAGATTTCACAATCGAAATATTTCGGTTGAAATTTGCTTGAAATTCCCTTATTTTTTCCCCAGGAATTTCACAATCAAAACATTTCAGTTGAAATTCCTATTTTTTCCCCCTTTTCAACCCCCGTAGATTTCACAATCAAAACGTTTCGGTTGAAATTCTCTTGAAATTCCCAATTTTTTCCCTTTTCAACCCCTGGGATTTCACAATTGAAACATTTTGGTTTAATTCCCATTTTCCCCCCCTTTTTTTCCCCGGGGGTTTCACAATTGAAATATTTGGGTTGAAATTTGCTTGAAATTCCCATTTTTTCCCCATTTTTTCCCCATTTTGTTCCCACCGAGGGCTTTTCCAACCATGAATTTCAGGATTTTCCTCATCCAGAATTATTTGAGCTGAAATTTCCCTAAAAAAAACCCCAAAAACCCCTGAACTGAGGTGCTAAAACCTCTCCAGCATTCCCAGATTTTTGGATATTCCCAAATTTTCCAGGATTGATTTTCCCGGGATATTTTGGATCTGCTGAGAGATCCCAAAAGAGGAGCAAAAATCCTCAATTTTCACCCAATTTT
>NW_026624591.1:0-1082 GCF_030028575.1 Malurus melanocephalus
GAGTGTGAAATGTTTGTTCATCCTCCTCGCTGCTGATGCCATCAGCAGAGTCTCTCTGCAAAGGAGAGGGGTGGAATTTTCTCTGCAAATTAAATTTCTCTGAGCCCAGCAGCGGCTGCACAAAGGCAGCTTTTGGGAGGTGCTTGGGGTTGGAGCAGGTGAGGATAAATGGTGGCGTGGAGGGGAAACTCATTGTCCTTCTCCAGCACCCTGAGACTGATGGATCACCCCATCTTCCTGCTATCAAAATAAAACACATTTGTGAGATCTTATTACTAAAATGAGACAACACTCATTGTGCCTTCTGACAGGTCTTAGCAGCAGACTGGTTCTGCATGCCAGGTTCATTTTGACTCGTGAGAAGACAGCTGCAAATTCAATGAGAGGTTCATTAGGAAGGCAAACAAAATATACTTCAGGCATATGGTTAAAAAGTAAACAACCCAAGCCAGCTCAAAAGCTAGCCTTTAATATTAATACCAGTCACTACTGAATAAAATCAAATTATTATTRTTTTATTTTGTTATAATTTAAACTTCATAGACAAAGTTTAATTTTGTATATCTTCTCAAATTCTGTATTTTGAAAGAAAAAGACCAATTTTGAAGTAAGAGTTCTGTACTTAATATTTTGTTGAAGTGACAGAAATTTCAGCATGGAAAACAAGGCAAGTTGTAATTTCCTCCATACACAATGTTTGATACTTTTAAATAGACACAATTATTGTTGCATTCTCGTGAAAGTCAACTAGAAGAGGTTTAAAAATTAATAAAACACAAGGAAACACCACGCTTTGCTGCTTAGATGAATGAGGACAGTGTTTCAAATGCTCTGTTCAGGTATTATTTGTCACACTTGTGTTCATCTCCGCACACTGAATGAACACACGCCCTGTTAGAAACTGAGCCCATTTTAAAATCCAGCTGGTGAAAGACTTCCTGTGACTCAAGCCTGCGTTTTCCCGTGCTCATTTCTCAAATCCTTTTCTTGCCACTCTTTTTCTCAATATTTCATGGTTTGTGAGTGCCTGTATCTCTGTGATTTGTCCCTGGCAGAAGATCTACCCCTGGTTATGCCAAGGG
>NW_026624591.1:3449-5514 GCF_030028575.1 Malurus melanocephalus
GAAACTCCAGTGACTGATGGGCTGCTCTGACCCAGGCATCCTCACCCTCTCTCAAAAATTCAGATGAAGGAGTCCAAAGTCTGAAAGATTAATGCAGAAGCACAGTAGGTCATGGATTCAGAGAGTTCTGGGTTTATGTATTTTTTAAACTTGAAAATCAGAAAGGCAAAGGGTAAAAACCTCACTGAGGCAAAACTAAAAGAGTCACAGTTCTGCAGAGTAATTTTGTAGGCCACATTGTGTCAGTCAAACCATTTATCTTCTTTTTCTACTTCAAAATCTACATAAAGGACTGGATCACTGAAAACAAAATCAATTTCTGAAACAAAGATTCATGGTGTCTGATGAGTTAATTAAAAAAACATTTGTCCCTTACAATAACTAAAGTATGAGACATTTTTCCAGTGTCATCCATATTTGTTTTGCCTTAGCTCTAGAAATATGAGTTAATTRAAATGCCTGGGGTGTTTAATTTACTGCTGTGTGCTGGACCAGACCTATGAGTTTAATCAAAGGTCTCTCTCCATCAGAAAAGATAAAGAGCTTTATTGGATATGTGGGGCCTTTTGGTTGTTTTTTGTTTTTGTTTTTTTTTTTAAAGGCCTATTGTGGCATGTGACAATGGAGAATAAATGAGACTCTGCTCGCTGGAAGATCTGAGGAAATGCCACCCAAGTGCTCATCACTGACCCTCACAGGGCTCCCATCGCTTTGTGGATCAATGCAATGACCTTGGACAAAGCCTCCCCCAGTGAGACCATTCTCCTGTCCCTGCTGCTGCAATCACAGGGCTGTGATGTGCTGAGACACACAAAAATGTGTTATTCTTGCCCTTATTCTTGGTATCTGAGACCTGAAATGAGCGAGAACAAGAGTGGCAGTGAAACCAAGGTGGAAACTCTTCCCAATGCAACTCCACGCTGGAGCTGGAAATGCAGCTCATGTTCAGTCTGGACCTCATTCCATTCAGAAACCCCTGAGCTGTCTCAGGACTGCTGGAAAGCACAAATTGAGGTGCTCTGACAGAGGGATGGCTGGAAATTCCAGCGAGGATTATTCCTCACAAAGACACCACCTTTGGCTCTGTGTCCTTGCATTGATTTTGTAAAGTGGGTGATTATTTGGGRGAGATGAAACAATGTCCCACCTTGTGCTTGTCCCCATCCCTGGGCAAGTGCCATTGGCTGTTTTTGGGGACTGGGACTGCCTGGAGGCCCCGTGTGCCCTGCAGGTCAGGGAGAACAAATCAGGCCAGAAGGGAGATCTGGAATTGGGGGTTTCAGTCCCATCAGGGTCATCTTCCAAGTTAAACTCAGCTTTGAAATCAGCGCTGGGTGCTCAGGGTTACACCGTTCACATTTTGAACCCTTCCAAGGATGGGGATATCATGGTGTCTCTTGTCCCTTGTCCAGGAGGTTGGACACTCGAATTGTGAAAGCCTCTTCTCCTGTTCTCTGCTCAGAGCTCCTCCTCCTGTTCCATCTCTTATGTAGAACTTTGGAGTTTTGGGGTTTTACTTTTGTTTTTTTCCTTTTTTTTTTTTCTTCTTTAATTCTGGGGTATTGTTTGTTTGTTTGTTTGTTTGTTTGTTTGTTTGTTTGTTTTTGTGGTTGATTTTTTGCAGGTTTTTTCCCCTGTGTGAAACCTCAAATCAAAACAAGAAAATGAGCAAAAGTTAAACAACAAAGAGGTGTAAACTGTTTTTAAAAAAATAAACTGGTGTTAAACTATTTTGGATGGGCTGTCCCTTTTCAGTAGGAACTAGGTGCTAAAACATTTCTGCAGACACAAAATCATTGTATCAAGCTTAGATCATTAATTCCACTTTATAGGGGGTGAAATTGTTTTATTCTGTTTCAATACCTTTTTTTTACTGCCTCTGAAATGCTTTGTAGAAGAAGCATAAAGCTGAATCTCACCTGTTATTTATCTTTTCTTGTATTAATGAGTCCTTCCTCTCTTTCTGCATACTTTAAAGAATTTATTTCTTATTTATTTCTTCAGAGTCCCTTCAGCAAGGGGCAGCTCTTAAGAACCAAAGGAATTCTTTACCAGGGTGTCTGAT
>NW_026624591.1:7948-10424 GCF_030028575.1 Malurus melanocephalus
AGTGACTCATATGGCTGTAGCTAAATAAAGAAAGCACAGTTTTTAAGGTAAAGAACTAAAAAGTATAGAAGATCTTTCTTATAGTTCAGAAACATTACAAAAGAAACCCTTTCAGGAGGACAAAGTAATTACTATGAGCTATAAGGACTTGACTTCAACAGTAAAATGAAATTTAGGTACAGAGGGATGTAAATTTCCACTGTCTGATTTTTGGGTTCCCTTCTCTGAAAATGCCCAGGTTTGTTTTTTCGAGTTCATAAATATGAGTTTAAGATCCATTAAATGCCTAAGGATTTTCCTGGATTGCACCATGAGACCAGCAGGCACCTTGAGGCACATCCTCCCTTCGGGCTGCACGGCCCTGGTGATTTTTTTCTGTCATGGTCCAGGGCAGTGCAACACTTCCAGCCTTGGCATTTTACCCTTTCCAGAACTGCTCACCTCAGTAAACACAGAAATGCAGGAAATGCTTCAGAAAGTTTGCATTTTGGTTTTGTTTTTTTTTTTTTAGTTTATACTTTACTTATTAAAGCAGATGCTGCATCCAGATGAGAAAAACACCCAGGCCAAGAATGTGAAATTTACTTATTGATTATAAAAGGTCTTTATGGGAAATTTATTGAGAACCCCAAATTCACCAAAGATTTCATTGCAGTTGTTATCGCTCATTTAAAGCAATTCAAATATTAATACTGAAAGAAATCCAGAGATCAGATGGTGAGAAAGTATTCTGAAGGAAAGGTGGGAAAGCAATAAAATGGGAGAAATACAGATAAAATGCTTTCAGCGGGAAATGCAAGAACCAGAGTGGCAGTGAGGGATGGGTGCAATGGAAGATAATCTGGGATTGTGCAGTTTTAGAAATATAACAACTTAGTTGCCTTTTTTTGCTGTCATGTTTATTGATTGATGCTGCAGCAATCTGCTCAAGCTGTGGGAGCTGAGGACACTCAGGACTGGCAGAAATTCATCAGGAGGTGGAAGATGCTGCCTGGAGAGGGTTTTCTCTGACAAAGAGGTTTTCCTTCTGTTCCCAGCCATAAATCTTCGCTCTGGAGAAAGAAGCTGCATCTCACAACATCTGGCAGGTGAATTTGCCACGACTCCTTCACAGCTGCTCTGATTTTGAGCTGTCCCAGTCCCACCTCAAACTGGAGCTTTTAAAGCCTCATGGGGGCTGTGCTCTCGCTGCTGTGACACACAGGGTTGGTTCATGACACTTCTCCCCCCATCTGTCACAAACCAGGGGAGCAGCCTGTGCAGGATGGGAGAGAATGGCATCTCCAGCACAGGATCAGAGCTGGCACTGTGATGGGGAGGCTTCAGTTCCTGGAACAGAGATTCAGACACACCAGGCGCAGCAAAAATTGGGAATTCCTCACCTGAGTCCTACGGCTCACTCTTAAATCATTTATGCCTCAGTGGCCAAGCGCTCTAAAGGTGAGGAATGTCTTTTACTATAGAGAAGAAATTACTTCTGTTTATTTTTATAGCATTTCATTACCATTTTAAAAGCTCTCCATCAATAGGATTTTCATTGTGCATTTAGATTTACAGGGCAAAAGAGAGAAGCTAGCATTGGGAAACATTTTTTTTGGCTGACACTGAAGACAATTTACTTTGACAGTAAGTATTCTTACAATTAATTGTAGATTAAAATCCCTTTACTTAGAGGCGTGAATATTTAAGCAGTTTTTCATTCTATAATATCTGTCATCTGAAACATAACTGCTTTTACCTAACTAATACTGCTTTTATTAACATTCAAGTTATGAATGCAAAAAGTGGAAAAAAAATGTGATGGAGATGGAGATGCATTTGCACCCCTCTTTGCTCCGATTTCTATGTTTTCAGTCTGGGAAGAATATTTTTTTAAAAAATACCAAAATACTGTCTCCTGTATTTTCTTTTTAAAAAGTTTGCTGGTTATTTCACCCCAGAAGACAAACACCTTGTCTGTTTCACTGACCATATTCTAGTAAGGTCTAAAATCTTACCTGAATGTAATAAATGGTCAGAACCACAGAAATCATTGAATATTTTTTGTGTCAGGCTCACTTGTCTATAAATTGAGCTATCTGGAGCAGCATTTTAGTTCAAATTAGGTTGTGTCAGAAAGAACAGATTTTTTAACATCAATTTTTTTTCCTTGAATATTTCTTTTGTATTTGTGAAGACTCTGAATATTTCTCACAATTCAGAAATTCCTAGAATTTAGTGGCTCCCTGCAGGCAGAAGTGTTAGAGGCCTGTGGGGTTTGAGCTCTGCCAGGGAAGGAGGGAGCTGTTCCCAAATCTCTTTCCCAGTGAATTTCCTGTGGCTCCTGTTCCCTGCTGATCCCTTTCTCGCTGGAATTAATGCAGATGATCCCTCCCCTGCCCAGAGCACGGAGCAGGGCTCTGCTCTGTGCCAGAGGGACTGAAACAAAGCTTTATTCTGCCAAATTCTCTTTGTGAGCTCTCCCTGGGACTCTGCC
>NW_026624591.1:11454-17856 GCF_030028575.1 Malurus melanocephalus
TAATGCTCCCATCAAAGCACTCAGCCAATGGACACAAATCCTTTTACCAGTGTGCCTTGTCAGTGCAGAAAAAAGGACATCATTGTTATATACTCAGACTTGAAAACTGAAGTCTTATTTTGATGTTTTTAAGGCTCTCTGTGGACTAATAGTAATCAATCACATCAAACTCTACACTGCTGTGTTGCATGCTCAGAAATTTCTATTTTTTTTACTCCTTTCATGAAGTTTTGAAGGTTGTGTCTCCTTCAGGTTCTTCAGTCTTTGGAGGAATGGCAATTACAAATGAATAAAAATCAATCATTCCTGGTTGTTTGTATCACTAGAAGCTTCTGCTGGCACAATTCTGCTCATTTCAAGGGTGCTCTGCAAGCTGAAAATTGTGTCCCATGCCTGAAAAAAAAAATAGGTAGAAATGGGACTGGAGCAATCTGTGAAGTGATAAAGGCAATCTGGTTGAAATGCCCCAAATAATCTGATGTTTCTGGTTGTGTACTGTGTGTGCAACAACACTAAAAAAGTTATTTATCTTTATGCTGTGATAGCTCACCCCAACTTTTACATTTTTGAGGGAGCCATTGCAAAAGTGCTGCTGGTAAATGAAAGATGTGTCCTTAGCTGAGAGCCCTGACAGGTAAAGTCAGTGGAAACTTCGTGATGGGGCACAGTTGACAAAGAATCCTTGGTGGGTGCAGAACAGAATAACTGTAAAACAAACAAACCCCCAGGAAGGCAGGAGTCAGCAGCAACTATTCCAGGAGCTGCTGTGTCTGCATGAAAATATAAAATTAACTCACCAAGTAACTCAACAATCTGCTCAAAATGAACTTTGTTGATTGTACACATGAATATCCACTTTACTCTTGCAATACAAACACACTTGGTTTTCCTGGTGCTAATGTTGTATGTTCATGTGTGTGCACACAAGTTTTTTGTTTTTAAAAGCAGTAGTTTCACAGTAATTTGTAATGAAGGAATTCTCAAAACCCCAGACCTCGATGCCCTCGTGCACTGTGAAATCCTAAAAGGAATAGCCATGATTTTTACACACCTGTACCCAAATTCCTGTTGTTCCCGTGGTGTTCCCCTGGATGTTGTGCAGATCTCTCTGTCACTAAAACAAGGATCATCTGTGAGGGAGGACCCCTCAGTCCTGTTTCCATGTCAATCAAAGCTGCTGATGGAGTCAGAGGCCTGAAAAACTGAAAAATCATCAGAATTGAGCAGATCAGAGGGCTGAGCAGGGTGTAAGGTCTGGGAGCCCCCAGCTGGCTGCAGACAGGTGGGTTTTTCACTTATTCCCTTCCTGAGGGAGAATAAACTCAATATTCTGCTCTTTTTGAGGTCTGTTGGTGAGATTGAGATCAACAAAGCTGTGTGAACAGATTTTCTACATTTATATATTCCGTGGTGAAGCACAAACACTTGAATGGTCAAGACCTTTTTTTCTTCATTTACCTTTCTTTTCTGCTCTTTATTATAATATCCACACTCATCATTCTTTCTGCAATACCATATCTTGGAGGTTTTGGATGAAACAGGCTTTGGGTAAAGGAAGCCTTTCTAGGATCAAAATTTCACAGAAATTCCATCAAAATTAAAGCCTGTGCAGATTTTACACCCTTACATAACAAGCTTGTTGTTGAACAGCAGCTACAAATATTTATTCTTGTATTTAATCCACTAATCAGTGAGAAAATCAGGCTGCCCTGAGGCTGTCAGAGACCTCACTGCTGCCCTGTGCTGTTTGATCTACATGTCCCATCTTTCAACTTCATATAATTTGTATAATTAATCTTAAAAGACTAAAAAAATGGAATTCTATTTGCTGGTCATTACAGGATCAAGAAAAGAATGAAATTGAAGTAATGTTAGGGCTGTTTACAATGAAGCAAGACAAAAACACAAAAAGCTTTAGGCAGTACCAACCATTTACAGTTAGGGGCATCTGTAATAATTTAATTTCTTCCTCCACTCAATTAAACTCTCCTCCTCAAACTCAAGAATGGCATCATTGATGGATTTATGAACTTCTCCATAAAGCACATGAAAAGCGACTCAAAATCACAAATTACTTAACTATGATTAGTCAGTCTTGTAAAATGAGACTGAAATCCTTTGTTAAACATTGTTAAATGTGTGTTTTTCAGATAAGGCCATCGTTCTGTGGGATGCTCCGCTGTTCACTCCCTTTGTACGCAAAACTAAAGGAATAAAAAACATTGTGAAGTGTCCAACCTCCTCACGCTGCTGGGGAGATTCTGTTGAAGAGACATTTGAAAGATTTTGTTTCACCTGGAGGAAATGAAAATAGGTGTGGTTTGATAAACATCTCTGTAGACTCACTGAAGCTCACTTATTGAAAATGGGTCAGATAATTTTGATTGGAAGGGTTTTCTCTCATTATTGTCATAAGAAACACCTCTGGGAAACTTTTTTTTCTGCTGGCAGTGTTCCAAATATGGGAGGTTGTGCTGAATATCAAAAAGATATTTGGACAATTTTCCTGGTTAGATTTGTCATCACTTCATACAAATATTGTAATTCTGAAGTTTTGGTTGATTTGGGTGGTTTTTCTAATTAATTTTATTTTTTTGTAAGGTGGAAGGATAAATAATTTAATTATTAGAGATCTGATGATCTGGCTCAGTGAGTGGGATGGTGTTTTACTGAGGAAAAACAAAATAAAACATAAAAATGAAAAAAAAAAAACCCACTGTGTTCCAGTTTTTGGAAAGTTCTATACCTGTATGTCTTTAGTGAACAATTACATTATCAAGCAAGGATTTCTGTTTTAAATCTTTAGTTACATATAGCTAAATTCTCATTTCATATTCCTGCATAGTAGTAATGTTATGTTACTACAGTTAAAAAAATTGTAATCGGTATTAGAAATGTAATTATGTGATTAATTATATTACAGCACATAAACTGTGCATGGACCCTAAGGCTTTTCACACCTTTTGTATGTTTTTGTTCTTTCACACCTCTAATGAGACTGTGCCTGTCCCTGCAGCTGTTCCAGTTCAAACCTGAAGGAATTACATGCTGAAATTTTAATTTTTAATTTTATTACATTTTTTATTTTGCAATGCTATTTATTTTTGTGACTATCACTTTTATTTTATTGAAAATTACATTGCTAAACTTTCCTTCTGTCTTGAGGACTACAAAGGACATATTTGCCTTTAAGGTCACTAAAAATCAGTCATTTTTCTTCTAACAACGTTTTCCAACCGGACAAAATTGCTGTTCAATATCTCAAGGAATGAAAAAAAAAGCTTGAACAAGCTGTAGCTTTTGTACTTGAAATGTAATTTCAGCATGCTGTAAATACTATAATTCCCCACTAAGGCTGGAGAGCACTTTAAATGTTATGAAAACATTTTCAGTTATTTTCAGTGATGAACCACCTGCATTTACTTACAGGCTTCTTCTTCACTGTAAACAACCTCCCAAACTTTTTCTATTAGGATAGCAAAAGTTTCAGCTTAGCAGATAAACTTTTATTTTTATTTTTATTTTATTTTTATTTTTATTTTTATTTTTATTTTTATTTTTATTTTTATTTTTATTTTTATTTTTATTTTTATTTTTATTATTCTTAGTGGCTCTCCTCTTTCTTGAAGACCTCATGACATTGAGGTATTTATACAAGTAGATATTAATCATGATATTTTAACCTGTATTTTCTATTTCACAGCTCACAGATTTTCATGGCCTGAAAAAGAACCAGACTGAAAATGTGGAAAAGTCTCAGTTGCAGGAATGCATTTCAGAGAGTTGGCCCTGCCGCCCCTTGATGCAATGTATAAATGATCATGGCTTAAACTCTGCATTTAAAAATGAAGCAAGTAAGAGAAATCAGTAATTTTTATACATTTTCATAACTCAGCTTTCCCAGCAAGGTGCCCCGTACCAATCTTTAGCTCCTTTCAGCTCAAATCCTCATTTCAGTCAAGCTGCAAACAGGAATAAGCGGTGTCAGGGTTAAGGTTCAGGGTGACATTGTGAAACCAGGCTGACACTGAGCTTTTTTTTTAATGTTGTGTGTTGGTTTGGTTTTTTCACTTGCGCTGGTTAATACCAAGTGAGACATATCTGTGATTTTGCTGCCTGATAAGGCTCGGCTGAGCTGCTGATGCTGCACTCAAAGTCTCTCCTCCTCACCTGTTTGAAAAGACTTTACCTTACAGATATCACTTATAAACTTTTTCTTTTTTTTTTCCCCCCCCCATTTTTTTCCTTTTAGAAAACCAAGTTCCTGCTGCAGGCTGTCCTGTCTGGAATTTATTAACCACCGTGAGAATAAAATCCCCGTCACCTGAGCTCGAGGGTGAAGCTCTTTTACATGGCAGCAGCGTTAACCTCAGACCCTAAAATGGAACACAGCCTGGACACTGCAGATCTTCTCCACTCATTGCTAATTAAATCCTGTTTATATCAGCGTGTCAAGAGTGAAATTTCATTTTCAAACATGAGCGACATCACGGTCAGCAAAGTCTTCACCAATGAACCAGAGGTTAGGAGTGAGCCCTTCATGAGAACCCACCAACCTGCTGCCTGAGAAACATTAAAATAATTGAAACATTAAAGTAATTGAAACGTTAAAATAATTGAAGTCTTTTGCTTTCTGCAGAATGAAGAAATCTTTCATCTAAAAAAAAAAAAAATCAAGGGGTTCTGTTCTTTCATCCCTTAAGCTGGCTGTGGGCAAATTGACCTCGGTGACTGCACTCAGGATACATTTTCCAAGCTGATTTTACCTCACTTTAGGATATTTCTGCAGGAACCCACCTGCAGCTCCCGCTAATGTCCCTTTCCTACCTCCAAGCCCATTAGTAATTCATCTCTGTAATTTGCATGCGCTCTGAGGTAAAAAAAAAAAAAAAAAAAAAAAGCTGAAGTGTTTGTTTAAGGATGTATCCGAGCACACACATGGAAGAATAGCTGGAAAATAAATGAGCTGAGCAAGAGTTTAAAGCTTTGGGAAGAGCCATAAGATGATGAGTGTTGATGCTTTGGGAAGAGCCAGAGGATGATGAGTGTTGGAGGCCACAGCCGTGATGGCAGGGGGGAGCTCGGGATGTTCAGGGAGCAGAGAACACAAGAAGGATCAGAGCAGAACAATCCAGGGCGTGCAGGGCGCTTTCCCCACTGGAATTGCACCTAAAGCAGCTTTGGAGATGATGGAACTGCACCCACGGAGCTCATCGGGGCTTTGTTTTTGTTTATTTTTGTTTTGTGGCAGCTCTCCTGCGCTGGGTCTGTTGGCTCCGTGCTGTGCTGGAAGGGGTTTCACAGTAGTTATTATTGTTATTTCATAGTTAATTACTCATAGTCTGAGTAATTACCCAAGAAACAAGAGGGTCACATCCTGGTGGCACTGCAGCTGTAGGAGTTGGTGGCTTTGGGAGTCCCAGGAGGAGAACTGGGAATTCCCTGCACAAAACTGGACGCTGCACTCGTTTTTCCAACCACTCTAGATACAGGTTTGCAAATTTGGATGGATCTTTTTGGGTATTATTGTTAATGAAAAGCTTAATATCAAAATCACAAGGTCTGTCTTGCCTCCTTTTGGGTGACTTAAGAGAAATTAATTTATCCCTTCTTCATCTTCTATTCCATCTCTGGTTGGATCACTAATTTTGAGTATTACAGCAAGCACCCACAAAAATCAGCCAGGATTGTTTTAATGGTATAAATGTATTTTATTATATCTATAACTCTAACTATTCACAGATTATGTCCTGCCATCCATTCCAATTAATCTATAATTCTATATTAAACTATAATTTTCTTCCTTTTTTCTTCTATCACATTTTTATAACTTGGCTAAGGCTTTGTATATTAGCATGACTGTTTGCTTCAGAAGTGAAATAAAACRTATAGAATCTCTCMGTTTTATATTTGCCTAAGCAGTTTCTTAGCTTGTGTTTAAAAAGCASYCACAGACATTAGRGAGCACTATTTAGAGGGGGTGTGARATTTCTGGAACTCTATAAAMTGTGAATATTCAATCACTGTCCTACCAACCACATCCCAATACTCTCATGGTGCCTTCTGAACGTACTTGTGTGCCATATTTAATGTTCTCTGATGAACCTGTTGTTTATTTATTTTCTTCTGATGGTGAAGTCATAAGTGAAAGAAAACCTGTGGGTAAATAGAACTGTAGCTTTGGTCTCATATAATCCTTTTATCTTTATTTCTGGCTGGCAAAGCATTGTGGAATCATAGAATCCTCAAATGGTTTGGGTTGGAAAGGTCCTTAAACACCATTTCATTCCATCCCCTGCTCTCCCAGGCTGCTCCAAGCCCTGTCCAGCCTGGCCTTGGACACTTCCAGGGATCCAGGGGCAGCCACAGCCTCTCTGGGCACCTGTGCCAGGGCCTCAGCAC
>NW_026624591.1:18191-19302 GCF_030028575.1 Malurus melanocephalus
CAAATCATCCTCTCATTGTTTTTCCAGGTGGTTTGGACCTGTGGGAAAAGTTTCAGGAAGTTTTGTAGCTGTATGGGTAACAGCAAGGTTTGAGACCTTACCTGGGGGCTCTGATCCTCTCACAAGAGGAGAAATATCTGTTTACAGCCTGCTGGGCTTCATTCACTGTTTTGAAGGTAAAATTCAGTAAATATTGAGTGTGGAGGTGACACCCAGTGGGGCTGTGGTGGCTCTCAGGGAAGGAAATCCACGGCACGAGTGACAATTGGAATTGTCACCACGTTGTGATCTGCAGCTTCCACGGTTCAGTCATGAATGCAATGACAAAAACAGGAAAACAGCCAACATAAAATAAAATTGTGTGAACTACTGCAGGCTGTGTCCAGTGCATTTTAAGAAAATGTTCCACCAAAATTCAGTGATTATCTGGCATTAAGTGGAACTTGGGTTTTCAGGGAAGCTGCATTTTAGGAAATTTCAGGAAATCAGCCTCAAAATGATTCTGTTCAGCCTCTGCTCACCAAGCTGGGTGTGTTGTGCTGCAGTGGCACAGGAAGAACTCGTGCTCCTGCAGCTTCTGAAGAACATTTTTCCATCAATATTTTCCCCTTGCACCTGAGCTGTTTCCTGTGTGCTGAGCTATTTTACACCATGATTAATTTCTTATTGTTCTTTACATCTCACACTCTGGATTGAGTGAAATTATGCATGAAGATGGATCGTCAGAAGCTGTAGAAAGATAATTTTAGAGAAAAATACTGAGAGCTCTCCTAAGCATGTTTATCATCATTAATATTCATTAGTAATTCTTCTTTACAGAAAAATTGCCTTTTAAAATCCTTTTTGCTTCTTGTTTTCTCTGTTGAGAGCAGTTTAAGGTTTCTCTGAGGTTGCTTGAAGGAGCAAAGCTCATGACCTTCTCTTTATAATGCTCAGATTAAGCTCTCACCAGCCTCCCTCTTCAGTTAAATCATATTTCTTCTGTCTTTCACTGCCAAATCACCACTCTGAAAGTTGCATGCTTGCCATAAAGTGACAGCAAGGTTGAGCTAATTGTCCCCTGTGTCTGGATAACTTGTTTGCTCAGAAATCCAACCTGTAGGCTCCCTGG
>NW_026624591.1:19423-21801 GCF_030028575.1 Malurus melanocephalus
TAAAACCATCTTTTCTTTAAAAAAACAAAAAAAAACCAAACAAACAAAAAAAAACCATTTCTTGATGAAAACCTCTTCATCTGGCTAATTGCCACTTCTGTGTGTTCATGCTCTGATATTCATCTTCATTAAAGTGCAGAAATGTGCTTTAAGGAGCTTTAGCAGCCCATGGACACTAAACTTTCCCTTGCACTGATGGATGTAAATTTTAAAAATTTTAAAAAGCAAGCAATCCAGCTCGTCTGACAAGAGCTGGGTGATCTCATGAACTTCAGAGGAACTGTCTGAGCAAGATCTGCGGGCACAGGAGGTGCACAGGCAGCGCATTTTGGGTTTTGAGGAAAGCACACACCTTCCTCTCGCTCCTGTCAGTGATTTTCCCCGATTATTGGGAGCAGGATTGCACAGAAATGAATGAAAATCACAGCAGTTTTCGGGAGGGTTCCGAGAATTTGCCAAAATGTTTGTATTCACAGCTGACAGGGCAATTTTCTGGTCAGGTTCTGTTTGTAAACCGTGCCAGCCATGGGTGGGACAGACCAGACCAGGGTGGCACCTGCTGAGGCGCTGAAATTGTCCCCCCAGAGCACAAATCCTCTCAACCTGCCTCCCCCAGACTGCCAGAAATGCTGTTCATCAACTCCACCCTTGAGAAGAGAGGGAAGAAAAGAAGAAACTCACCTCGTTGGGTTTTCTGCAGCGATGGGGAGCGCAGACAGAAATGTTGACATTCCTTCAAAGCAGCCAAAAGTTCAAAAGTCTCCAACAAGCAGCCTCCAAAGCAGCCAAAAGTCTCCAACAAGAAGCCAAAATGTTCAAAAAACATCCAGTGTGGTTCTGATGGAGACCAAATCACACCAGAGCTGCAGCCCTGGGCCCTGTGGCCAGCAGGAAACGTGGATGCAAAATCTCTGCCCTCCTTCTTGGACAAATATCCTTTTTCTGGCAACATCTGCTCTCTTAGCTCAGCCAGAACTGGCAGGAGGGGAAGCACTTTCTGCTTTTTCTTTGTCACTTAACAATATTACTTTGTTCGTCAATCTGGGAATGCTTGCTTGGTCACCATTCTCATTTTTAATCAAGCTCAAWTGRGAAACCTCWTTGTTTTTAAATGTAATTACTCAGCTTGAGGCTATTCCAGGGGAGTTTTCACAGGTAAAGGTGGATCAAGTGGGGAAGAAAGGAATAAACAGATTCCAAAGGCGGTGCCTGCTAAGAGTGCTGCTGAGAAAAGGGGGATGGTTTGAATGCTTAGCAGTCCCATTACCTAAACCCCATTTCTGACGCCTAAACTCACGTTTACAAGTGCTGAGGTGGTCACTGGGGGGATCTGAGTTTGCTGGCTTCACAACTGTTTTACCCAGCAAATGGCAGAGAATTGTTCCTCACAAAGAGCAATTTTCATTATACAGGGCCCACTCAGCTCATGTTCAGCTACTCTGAATTTCTCCTCTGCATTTGATTTCACCGGGCAGAGCAACACATCTCACATGAACCTAAACTCTTTCACTATGAATGAATAAATAGTGAGTGTTTGGAGAACCCTAAAGATATCCTCAGTTATGCAAGGAGGCAAAAAAACCTCATGAGAATAAATAAAATACATCAGGAGCACCCGGTGTGTTTGTTTGCTGCTGTCACATTTACAGTGGTGTCAGTGGAGGTTTCTGCATGGAAAATCCCGAGGGGAAAAAAATTATTCAGATAAACTGAACACAAACTCTGAAATGTCTTTATTTCTGTGTCATTCTTTCAATGTTTGCTTGGTACATTATGGCAATGATCTCTTTCCCTTTGAGTATCTGATCTGCCTCCCCACATCCTTCACCTTCTTTTGGTGTTGGTTTTCCCACTTTTATGTTTCACTGGATGTTTCCTCACCCCCTCCTCATTCTCTGTTTCCTCTGTCTGTATACATACAGAAAAGCTTCTCTTTTCTCTTTCTACTTTTAAAGTAAATGTGTTATTGATAAACTTCTAGAACATTTAGAGCACAGGGTGTCCTGCTCACCTACCACTAAATAACTCCACTCCAAGTTAAAATCAAATACTACAAAAACCAGTGTACTTCATATTAAAAAAAAAAAAAAAACCTTGAAAATTAAGTATAATTCCAATACTTAGAAAAAGAAACATGCAAAATTTAAAACGTATGGAATACACTATATCTACGAAGACCTGAAAATAATTGGAAATATTAATATTATTAAATCATTACCAAATTATTTATTCTACCCCTTACACAATGCTAGAAACACCTTCAAAACCTAAGCATTGTTTCCAGTAACTAAATCTGTGATTCCAGATTTGGTTCCTGCCCAGGTACAATTGGCCTACAGAAAAAGTGTCCAGTCAAATAATTTTGAGTTTTATAGACA
>NW_026624591.1:23206-25899 GCF_030028575.1 Malurus melanocephalus
CCAGAAAAGAAAGGGGAGTTATTCCTGTATGTGCAGATATTTATTTTATATAGACACAAATGGGGGCTGAGGTGTTCCTAACTGCATTTCAGCATTAATGACAGCAGCAGCAGTTTATTTCATTCATCAAGGGGTGGATGGGTGTTTATCTCCAGCCACTGCAGATTGTCATCCCAGTGTAGTTTCATTTTTTATTGTAGAACAAAAGGGTGGATTAATGATGATTTTCTGTGTGTGTTTCACAGCTGCTTTCTCAAATTCTCTTTTAGCAAGGAAAGGTTTATAAAGTACAACATCAGCTGTGTGAGCAGTGACAAAAGGGACGGTGTTGGAGCTGCCAGAGTTAAATTGGAGGTGATTCTTCAATTCTGTGACTTAGCAGGAGACTTTGTGCACTGTGAGACCACTCACAGCATCCATTCCAGGGTGGTGTGGGCAGTTGTCCACAAGGGCAGAGAGGGGAGGGATGGAGAGAGTGGAGCAGCTCCAGCCATTCACAGAAAATGCCTGAACATCGCCTCAGGGGCTCTCCAAGGGGGACCCTTGAATTTGTCAGTGCACAATTTCATTTCTTCAAGAAGAAATCTATGCAGCAGTGGGGAAATGTGTTGGAACATTCTTTTAACTTTAGCACCATATTGTAGGACTCCTTTATTTGGGGTTAATGCCTCGATTTGTACCAAAAAGAGTTTATATCAGAGACTGCTGTGGCTTTGTGTTATCTCCCTACATCTGCGACCAACAAGTCTTGTGCCAGCTGATTCCTGCAACACCAGAGGTTTGTTATCCACATAAAATACAAAATAAAGCTGTCCTAGCTTCCCTTTGCTGCTATCTTCTATGGGAGCTTCTTTCTATTATAATGTAGAGTGAAAATAAATTCCTTTTAGGGACTAATGAGGATAAAACAGGATATTTGTTCAGTTGGTTGAGATTTTTAAATTTGTTTTCACCAGTTTTTTATAACATTACACACTGGAGATTCAGTTCACAGTAGGTGTAAGAGTGAAGACAGGCAAAAGAGCTGAAATTTGAGGAGGTGATAGATGAAAAAACACTTCCCAAAGAGAAAACATGGTTTTCATCATGATACTTTTTCAGCATTTGATAATTAATCTGTGAAATATCTTGTGTCATCAGTTGTGAATGCACGTTTCTCCAGCCCCTCCATCTAACCCAGAACAGAAATCTTTGTGTTTTCACCTCTTCCCTGTGAGTTTCAGAAACATTTACATGATGTTTCTTATAATCAACCTTTGTTTTGAGCTATTGAAACCATACAGCAGGGATACAATGGAATCTTGTAACCCTCCCCAAAAAAACCCCAAAAGGGTGATAATGCACATCCACATTTCCAGTCTGTTTCTGGACAGCGCTGGTGTGGCAGACAGGTCCTTGAGGGAAGCCCTTCATCTTCCTCACTCTCTGCAAAACTCATTCCAGTCTGCAGGCACCTTGTACAAAGTAATTGATGAAGGCAGCAAATGCCAGCAGAGTTTTCCTTTACACCAAATAAAGGGGATTATTTGGCCAGCAACACACGCCAGTATTCTGAGAATGCAGAGCATGTTTGATCTTTCTTTCAGAGACATTTTGTGACACATTGACAGAGTTAGTTAAACTATGAAGGTACAAAGACAAACCGAAATTCACGTTATTGAAGGATATCTGAAGTTTTAAGCTGCTCAGGTAGAACTCAAAGCACAAGGATCACAGAAGGAAGACACATCAATGTCTTTGAAAAGGATGACATTCAAACTTCTCAGTGGTGGATTGCTCTGTGAAAAACAAATGAAATGGGACAATTCAAAATTGTGGTTAGAGATTGAGGCTTCCATTTTGGGCAGTGTTTAAGTGTGGATAATTTTGATGCTACTGAATTATGGATAGTACACTGGATTATAATCCGTATGAGTGTTTCCAAATTTATCAACAGATACTAATCAGAGATCAAAGAAACTTCAGTTCTGTTTTAATAACTGAGACACTTCAGCCAACTCCCATGCATCATGAGGGTTTCCACACCTCCAGCTCAGGATTGTTATTTTCTGGTGTTAAGCTAATTCTGTGCACTCTGGAGCCTGCACTGTTCCCCAGCCCCTGTGGGGTGCCAGGAAACAACCTCTGCTTACAGCCCCCATCTCTCAGTGCCCCTCAGGGGAGAAAGAGCACAAACAAAACCACCCAGGGCACCAGGGGCACACATTTACACACAGACACATGCATTCAGCACATAAACACCCTTAGATAATACATAATTATACACTGGCACACACACTCTGTGCCGAACAGCAGCACCACAGTGGCAGCAGCCCTGCCTGTCTGCATTTGCTCTTGGTTCTGCTCTGAACTCCATCAGCTTTCTGTGCTAATGATGCTGACATTCTTTGCCACCTAACGAGGCAGTTTCTGCTCACTAAATGCGTCTGTTTCCCCTGGCAGCTGTGGGAAGCCTGAAGTTTGTTCCCATTTGCTGCCTCYCGCTGCCCAGGGATGCTTCCTCCCGTGTCTGTGTGTACAGACCAATTCCTGCTGCTGCTGGCATGATGGTGATGGTTTATTTTTGTCACAGAGAAACTGAATTCTGCTCTAAAACCTTCATTAGAACCTGATATGTTTCATCATTTTCCCTGTTGAGAATTAAGCCCATCACTACAAAACTGCTTCTCTCCACTGTGATGTTTTCTCTTTCA
>NW_026624591.1:26909-28797 GCF_030028575.1 Malurus melanocephalus
TAGTTGTAAAAGTTTTTTTTCCCTCTCTCTGTGTTTGCACACTTGTTTAACAAGGACTTTAAGAATATCATCCACAAAATTCCAAAGGARTAACAGTTTGTTGGGGTTTTGCTCCCTAACAATTAAAAACCAAGAACAAGTAAATCCATAGAAATGTCTGATACAAAATGGAAATTAAAACTTAAGAGAGTTCTGACAAAAATTGAAAGAAACAAAACCACATATTCTATTAAAAATCCCAGCAATTATTCTACAAAGAAACCTCAACATGTTCCAGGAGAGAACATGAGTACAACAGTGCTGCACAGAATTATATGCTTCATACATTTAATGGGCAATGTCATTCTTGGAACTGCAACAGTTGATTCACAGATACTTTATATCCATATCTATATCTATATCTATATCTATATCTATAGATATATATAGCAAACCCCCCAAACTACAAACCACTTCTAGTTCAGTGTTTACTGAGAAGAGAGAGAGTAGCTTCATGATAGAGGKTCAGAGTGTCTTTCTATTCAGAATTCAGGAAAATGAACTTTAAAAAGCATTTTAACAAAGGAACCAGGGCTGTAACTGATTTAAGCTCCCAAACTCACACTAGAATATGTGCAACTGATAAAAATTGAGATTTTTTTTTTTAGTTGAAAGGCAAGATTCTTAAGGTTAATAAGCCTGTCTCCAAGAATGGAAAATTATTTTATTGCACTCTGATTATGTTCATTTACTTCAGAAAGACAAAAGAGAAATTTGACAAGGCTTTTTTAACTTCAATCCATTAAAAGCTCTATACAAGCCCTTTGAAAAACTTTCAGGAGTAATTAAATAGGAAGCGTTTGTATTCTTCAAGACTAAACCTTCTCTAGATATAGCAGTATTAAAAAAATAAAATAATGCTTACAATACTGGTTCTGGGGTTGAACAGAAGAAGCTGTGGACTTCTGGTCAAATATTCCTTGAAACAGATGTAAAATTTCCATCATAAATAATTGTCCTACACAGCAATTTTCACACAGCAGCCTTTGGCATGAAGGCAGCATGAGGAGAAGCATCAGGTCTGTGCTCAATAGAATATTCCTCCGCTTCTTTCTTTGCAGGAGTCTGTCCAGTGCTGCTTGTCATTGTTGACTGATGCACATTATTCTTATTCTTGTTCTTATTCTTATTCTTATTCTTATTCTTATTCTTATTCTTATTCTTATTCTTATTCTTATTCTTATTCTTATCTTAGTCTTAGTCTTAGTCTTATTCTTACAAGAGAGATTTTTTACAAGCAGAGCTCATAACTTTTCAGAGAAGTTTACCTGTACCCCATAGCTTCTGAGTTTGAGAATATTGATTTAAAATGCTCAGGATTGTATCAAGAAGCTTGTTTCACTTCCATTAATGACAATTTTATTTCAGCTGCTGTGTTTATTTGCCTTTTTGTATTGATAGYTTTTTATCTTGTTCAGGCAGCAGTCTCCAAGCACAGAACTGCTGTGCTGCTCCTTCCACAGTAAAAAATTTACCCCCAATTTTTTTTCCTGTTGTTCCTCTCTGCATGACCAAAATAAAATATAGATTAAGCCATGAAGAGGTCAGAGGTAGCAAAGGCCTGTCCTTCTGTTTCAGCTTTTGCAGTAATAAATTATTATATCAAATCAGGAAAAGTGTTGCAGTATGTAGAGATTTCTTATCTGATCTTCAGTTCCACAATTCTGTCAAAGTAGAATATTTMTATCCCATGTACWTGGTATTCAGCTGTTCATGCACAGTTGCTGAACAGAGCAAAGGGTTAACAATTCCAGCTGCATAAAGTTCTTCTGGCAACCCTCACCCTACAGCAGAGAAAGATTTGCCAGCAGCTGCTGCTGAATAACATACATCCCAGTTAATAAAATGA
>NW_026624591.1:29912-31864 GCF_030028575.1 Malurus melanocephalus
GCAGAGAACCCAAAGCACTCGTGACAAGGGCTCAGGTGGAATAATTCAAAGGGCACTTAAAAATTCTGGGGTATTCAAACAGGTCAAATTTTTTGCCAAGTTTGTGAGAGAAGTGGGAAAGGAATCCACAAACATTAACTTCCATTTCCTCAATCCAGCATATGACATGTCTTTGAGAAAAAAGTTGAATTTTGTAAAAACCTCATGGAGAGATCAAAATACATCATGACTCCGTATCAGAGGTGTGTATTCTCTGAATTGGGGACAAAATTATAGATAAAATCGAATCACCCCTCTGTTTGCCTAAGCCTAACTGAATGTTTGGTTGATTTTGCTGTCAAAAGTTTTGCTTCCAGACAAACACATGTATTTTTATAAAATAAATACACCCCCAATGTGCATGGAGTTCATTCCCTAAAGCTGTCAAGTTTGGACCCCTCTGTTCCATCTCTGTTCTCTGCCATGGCATCTTCATCTACAGGCACAGACAGTTCAATCGACACATAACAACCACTTGTTGTCATTATAAACCAAGTAATAATTAAACAAAATCATGTTCATGGTTACCTGACTGCTTAACAGGTACTGGCTCAGCTAAAAAATCTGAAACAGCTCAGGTTTAGACAAGGCCAGAGGTGTCCTGAGACACTGCTTGCCAAAATTCATGTTCACAGGGCTGCGTTTTTGTAACCAATTTTGCACGCACAACCAGAGAATGGAAATAGCTCAGCCTGGGCAGAAAGGCACATCCTTTATGATTCCTGGGTAGGAACACTGGAGAACAGAGTTTTGTGAGAAATCTGTTTCATTGCTTTAATCAGATCTGTTTTCTAACATTTTTTTAAGAGGACAAAAGTGTTCTCCACATCTATGATAAATGTAATTTCACATTACGTTAGTTTACTTCCTACTGTGAAGTTTAGTGAAGTCACAGGGAAATATTGCACAGCAACACTTATTTATTTCTAAGTACAGCTCCGAAGAATAAAGACAAGTTACCAAAGAGAAACGGCCTTCAATTTGTGCAAATATCTGCTACTGCAAATTTAATCTGCCCAACCTTTAACTGCTATCAGTAACTATTTTGAGTTTGGGTTTAGTTTATGTGGGTTTTTTGTTGGTTTGGTTTTTTGTTTGGTTTGGGGTTTTTGCATTGAATGCTTTGTCAACACCTGAATTTAACAATCCTTCCTGTCATTCTGTTCTTTCATTTTTTTTCTTGAATCCCATTCTAAACTAGTTCCATGCTTCCTCATTCAGCTCTCCATGACAGATTTTTCCCTCAAACACCCTTTAAACHAAGTAGGAATGAAAAACCTAAGATAATGGAATAGGGAAAAGATGGATAAGCTTGGACAGACTGAAGAAATCCACAGCTGAACACCCTGTTCCATACCTGGTACTGTGACACTGGCAACTCAAATTCCTGATTCTGCAAAACAATTTCAGAATCTCGAGCTGTGTGCCAAACAGGGTTATGAAATCACATCAAAAGATGCAATCTAGCTGCTTCTCCAAGAATGTTATTTCTTTGTCAGCTGGAAGGACTTTCTTCTTTTCTCCATCTACAAATACCCAGCTTGTTTTCTGAAATCACTGCAGTCACCACATGGATTTGGTACTGCAAAGATTCCAGGCAGCTTTCTGACTATTACAGTCTGAGAGATACATTTGGGATTGGCTCAAAATTTACTTTTCTGTAAAGAAATTCCACTAAGTTTTGGATTCATGCTGCTTATGACGTTATTGATCATGACGAATACATTCCTTTATCACAGTGTGAGAAGCACCACAAGGTTGGTTACAGGTTCTGCTCCTGCCCAGGAGCCACAAAAGGCAGGAAACACTGAAAATGTGCCTGTGAGGGCACAGGATGTTTGTAATGAGGGACACAGGGGATGAGCCTCATTARGCATTGTCACAGCTCCTGCTGTCTGGAGCAATAGCTCTGT